>NC_052335.1:27181992-27481992 GCF_016432855.1 Salvelinus namaycush | reverse complement strand
GAGAAGTATCCAGCTAACAGAGCAGTATCCAGCTAACAGAGAAGTATCCGCTAACAGAGCAGTATTCAGCAACAGAGCAGTATCCAGCTAACAGAGAAGTATCAGTAACAGAGAAGTATCCAGCTAACAGAGCAGTATTCAGCTAACAGAGCAGTATCCAGCTAACAGAGAAGTATTCAGCTAACAGAGCAGTATCAGCTAACAGAGAAGTATCCAGCTAACAGTAGCACTCAGCTAACAGACACTATCCAGCTAACAGAGCACTATCCAGCTAACAGAGAAGTATCCAGCTAACAGATTACTATCCAGCTAACAGAGCACCATCCAGCTGACAGAGCAGCTAGCCAGCTAACAGAGCACTATCAGCTACAGAGCAGTATCCAGCTTAACAGAGCACTATCCAGCTAACAGAGCACTATCCAGCTAACAGAGAAGTACAGCTAACAGAGCAGTATCCAGCTAACAGAGAAGTATCCAGCTAACAGAGCACTATCCAGCTAACAGAGAAGTATACAGCCAACAGAGCACCAGTATCCAGCTAACAGAGCAGTATCCAGCTAACAGAGCAGTATCCAGCTAACAGAGAAGTATCCAGCTAACAGAGCGGTATCCAGCTAAAAGAGAAGTATCCAGCTTACAGAGCTGTATCCAGCTAACAGAGCAGTATCCAGCTAACAGAGCACTATCCAGCTAAAGAGCAGTATCCAGCTAACAGAGCCTATCCAGCTAACACATCACTATCCAGCTAACAGAGCATCTCCAGCTAACAGAGAAGGATCCAGCTAACAGAGCACTATCCAGCTAACAGAGCAGTATCCAGCTAACAGAGCACGAATCCAGCTAACAGAGAAGTATCCAGCTAACAGAGCACTATCCAGCTAACAGAGCAGTATCCAGCTAACAGAGCACTATCCAGCTAACAGAGCACTATCCAGCTAACAGAGAAGTATCCAGCTAAAGACATAGCAGCTAACAGAGCATTATCCAGCTAAACAGAGCACTATCCAGCTAACAGAGCAGTACCAGCTACAGAGCAGTATCCAGTAACAGAAGTATCCAGCTAACAGAAGCACTATCCAGTAACAGAGCACTATCCAGTACAGAGCATATCAGCTAACAGAAGAAGTATCCAGCTAACAGATTACTATCAGTAACAGAGCAATCCAGCTAACAGAGCTAGTATCCAGCTAACAGAGCACGTATCCAGCTAACAGAGCAGTATCCAGCTAACACAGAGCCAGCTATATCAGCTAACAGAGCATATCAGCTAACAGAGAAGTATCCAGCAACGAGCAGTATCAGCTAAACAGAGCAGTATTCAGGAACAGAGAACTATCCAGTAACAGAGAAGTATCCAGCTAACAGAGCAGTATCCAGCTAACAGAGCAGTATCCAAGCTAACAGAGAAGTATTCAGCTAACAGAGAAGTATCCAGCTAACAGAGAAGGTATCAGCTACAGAGCACATCCAAGCTAACAGAGACAGTATTCAGCTAACAGAGCAGTATCCAGCTAACAGAGCAGTATCCAGAGCTAACGAGAAGTATCCAGCTAACAGAGCAGTATTCAGCTAACAGAGCAGTATCGCCCTACAGAGAAGTATTCAGCTAACAGAGCAGTATCCAGCTAACAGGAAGTATCAGCTAAGAGCAAATCCAGCTACAGAGCACTATCCAGCAACAGAGCACTATCCAGCTAAAATGAGAAGTATCCAGCTAACAGATACTATCCAGCTAACAGAGCACCATCCAGCTGACAGAGAGCACTATCCAGCTAACAGAGCACTATCCAGCTAACAGAGCAGTATCCAGCTTAACAGAGCACTATCCAGATAACAGAGCACTATCAGCTAACAGAGAAGTATCCAGCTAACAGAGCAGTATCCAGCTAACAGAGAAGTATCCAGCTAACAGAGCATATCCAGCTAACAGAGAAGGTATCCAGCCAAACAGAGCAGTATCCAGCTAACAGACAGTATCCAGATAACAGAGCAGAAGTATCAGCTAACAGAGAAGTATCAGCTAACAGAGAGGTATCCAGCTAAAAGAGAAGTATCCAGTCTACAGAGCGTATCCAGTAACAGAGCAGTACAGCTAACAGAGCACTATCCAGCTAATAGAAGTATCAGCAACAGAGCACTATCCAGCTAACAATCACTATCCAGCTAACAGAGCACTATCCAGCTAACAGAAAGTAGAAGTATCCCTCCCAAAGCTAACAGGGAGCACTATCCAGCTAACAGAGCAGTATCCAGCTAACAGAGCACTATCCAGCTAACAGAGAAGTATCAGCTAACAGAGCAGCTTATCATCAGCTAACAGAGCAGTATCCAGCTAACAGAGCACTATCCAGCTAACAGAGCACTAAGCCAGTAACAGAGAAGTATCCAGCTAAAAGAGCACTATCAAGCTAACAGAGCACTATCCAGCTAACAGAGCACTATCCAGCTAACAGAGCAGAGCAGTATCCAGCTAACAGAGCAGATCCGTAACAGAAGTTCCAGCTAACAGAGCATATCCAGCTAACAAGAGCACTATCCAGCTAACAGAGCAACTATCCAGCTAACAGAGGAAGTATCCAGCTAACAGATTATATCCAGCTAACAGAGCACTATCCAGCTAACAGAGTAGTATCCAGCTAACAGAGCAGTATCCAGCTAACAGAGAGCAGCTATCCAGCTAACAGAGCACTATCCAGCTAACAGAGCAGTATCCAGCTAACAGAGCACTATCCAGCATAACAGAGCACTATCCAGCTAACAAGAGAAGTATCCAGCTAACAGATCTACTATCCAGCTAACAGAGCACCATCCAGCTACAGGCACTATCAAGCTAACAGAGCAATCCAGCTAACAGAGCAGTATCCAGCTAACAGAGCACTATCCAGCTAACAGAGCATATCCCAGCTAACAGAGAAGTATCAGCTACAGAGCAGTATCCACTAACAGAGCAGTATCCAGCTAACAGAGCAGTATCCAGCTAACAGAGAGAGTATCCAGCTAAAAGAGCATATTCAGTAACAGAGCACTTCCAGCTAACAGAGCAAGTATCCAGCTAACAGAGCAGTATCCACTAACAGAGCAGTATCCAGCTAACAGAGAAGTATTCAGCTAACAGAGACAGAAGTATCCAGCTAACACGAGAAGGATTCAGCTAACAGAGCAGCTACTATCCAGCTAAAGAGCAGTATCCAGCTAACAGAGAAAGTATCCAGCTAACAGAGCAGTATCAGCTACCAGAGAGAGTATCCAGACTAACAGAGAAGTATCCAGCTAACAGAGCAGTATTCAGCTAACAGAGCAGTATCCAGCTAAACAGAGAAGTATTCCAGCTAACAGAGCAGTATCCAGCTAACAGAGAAGTATCCAGCTAACAGAGAAGTATTTCAGCTAACAGAGCAGTATCCAGCTAAAAGAGCAGTATCCAGCTAACAGAGCACTATATCCAGCTACAGCATATCAGTAACAGAGCAGTATCCAGCTAAAAGAGCAGTATCCAGCTAACAGAAAAATTATCAGCTAACAGAGCAGTATCCAGCTAACAGAGCAGTATCCAGCTAACAGAGCACACACCTATCAGCTAACAGAGCAGTATCCAGCTAACAGAGCCATAATCCAGTAACCAGAGCAGTATCAAGCTAACAGAGCACTATCCAGCTAACAGAGCAGTATCCAGCTAACAGAGCACTATCCAGCTAACCGCATCACGTATCCAGCTAACAGAGCACTATCCAGCTAACAGAGAAGTATCCAGCTAACAGAGCAACTATCCCGCTAACAGAGCAGTATCCAGCTAACACAGCACTATCCAGCTAACAGAGAAGTATCCAGCTAACAGAGCACTATCCAGCTAACAGAGCAGTATCCGCTACAGAGCACTGATCCAGCTAACAGAGCACTATCCAGCTAACAGAGAAGCTATCCAGCTAAAGAGCACTATCAAGCTAACAGAGCCACTATCCAGCTAACAGAGCACTATCCTGCTAACAGAGCACTATCCAGCTAACAGAGCAGTATCCAGCTAACAGAAGTCTCCGCTAACAGAGCACTATCCAGCTAACAGAGCACTATCCAGCTAACAGAGCACTATCCAGCTAACAGAGAAGTATCCAGCTAACAGATTACTATCCAGCTAACAGAGCACCATCCAGCTGACAGAGCACTATCCAGCTAACAGAGGCAGTATCCAGCTAACAGAGCAGTATCCAGCTATACAGAGCACTATCCAGCTAAACAGAGCACACTATCCAGCTAACAGAGCAGTATCCAGCTAACAGAGCACTATCCAGCTAACAGAGCAGTATCCAGCTAACAGAGCAGTATCCAGCTAACAGAGCAGTATCCAGCTAACAGAGAGGTATCCAGCTAACAGAGCGGTATCCAGCTAACAGAGCAGTATCCAGCTAACAGAGCAGTATCCAGCTAACAGAGCACTATCCAGCTAACAGAGCAGTTTCCAGCTAACAGAGAAGTATCCAGCTAACAGAGCACTATCCAGCTAACAGAGCATTATCCAGCTAACAGAGCAGTATCCAGCTAACAGAGCAGTATCCAGCTAACAGAGCAGTATCCAGCTAACAGAGAAGTATCCAGCTAACAGAGCGGTATCCAGCTAAAAGAGAAGTATCCAGCTTACAGAGCTGTATCCAGCTAACAGAGCAGTATCCAGCTAACAGAGCACTATCCAGCTAACAGAGCACTATACAGCTAACAGAGAAGTATCCAGCTAACAGAGCAGTATCCAGCTAACAGAGCATTATCCAGCTAACAGAGCAGTACCCAGCTAACAGAGAAGTATCCAGCTAACAGAGCACTATCCAGCTAACAGAGCAGTATCCAGCTAACAGAGCAGTATCCAGCTAACAGAGCACTATCCAGCTAACAGAGCACTATCCAGCTAACAGAGCAGTTTCCAGCTAACAGAGAAGTATCCAGCTAACAGAGCACTATCCAGTTAACAGAGCATTATCCAGCTAACAGAGCAGTATCCAGCTAACAGAGAAGTATCCAGCTAACAGAGCACTATCCAGCTAACAGAGAAGTATCCAGCCAACAGAGCAGTATCCAGCTAACAGAGCAGTATCCAGCTAACAGAGCAGTATCCAGCTAACAGAGAAGTATCCAGCTAACAGAGCGGTATCCAGCTAAAAGAGAAGTATCCAGCTTACAGAGCTGTATCCAGCTAACAGAGCAGTATCCAGCTAACAGAGCACTATCCAGCTAACAGAGCAGTATCCAGCTAACAGAGCACTATCCAGCTAACACATCACTATCCAGCTAACAGAGCACTATCCAGCTAACAGAGAAGTATCCAGCTAACAGAGCACTATCCAGCTAACAGAGCAGTATCCAGCTAACAGAGCAGTATCCAGCTAACAGAGAAGTATCCAGCTAACAGAGCACTATCCAGCTAACAGAGCAGTATCCAGCTAACAGAGCACTATCCAGCTAACAGAGCACTATCCAGCTAACAGAGAAGTATCCAGCTAAAAGAGCACTATCAAGCTAACAGAGCACTATCCAGCTAACAGAGCACTATCCAGCTAACAGAGCAGTATCCAGCTAACAGAAGTATGCAGCTAACAGAGCACTATCCAGCTAACAGAGCACTATCCAGCTAACAGAGCACTATCCAGCTAACAGAGAAGTATCCAGCTAACAGATTACTATCCAGCTAACAGAGCACCATCCAGCTGACAGAGCACTATCCAGCTAACAGAGCACTATCCAGCTAACAGAGCAGTATCCAGCTAACAGAGCACTATCCAGCTAACAGAGCACTATCCAGCTAACAGAGAAGTATCCAGCTAACAGAGCAGTATCCATCTAACAGAGCAGTATCCAGCTAACAGAGCAGTATCCAGCTAACAGAGCAGTATCCAGCTAACAGAGCAGTATTCAGCTAACAGAGCACTATCCAGCTAACAGAGAAGTATCCAGCTAACAGAGCAGTATCCAGCTAACAGAGCAGTATCCAGCTAACAGAGAAGTATTCAGCTAACAGAGAAGTATCCAGCTAACAGAGAAGGATTCAGCTAACAGAGCACTATCCAGCTAACAGAGAAGTATCCAGCTAACAGAGCAGTATCCAGCTAACAGAGAAGTATCCAGCTTAACAGAGCAGTATCCAGCTAACAGAGAAGTATCCAGCTAACAGAGCAGTATTCAGCTAACAGAGCAGTATCCAGCTAACAGAGAAGTATCCAGCTAACAGAGCAGTATTCAGCTAACAGAGCAGTATCCAGCTAACAGAGAAGTATTCAGCTAACAGAGCAGTATCCAGCTAACAGAGAAGTATCCAGCTAACAGAGCACTATCCAGCAAACAGAGCACTATCCAGCTAACAGAGCACTATCCAGCTAACAGAGAAGTATCCAGCTAACAGATTACTATCCAGCTAACAGAGCACCATCCAGCTGACAGAGCACTATCCAGCTAACAGAGCACTATCCAGCTAACAGAGCAGTATCCAGCTAACAGAGCACTATCCAGCTAACAGAGCACTATCCAGCTAACAGAGAAGTATCCAGCTAACAGAGCAGTATCCAGCTAACAGAGAAGTACCCAGCTAACAGAGCACTATCCAGCTAACAGAGAAGTATACAGCCAACAGAGCAGTATCCAGCTAACAGAGCAGTATCCAGCTAACAGAGCAGTATCCAGCTAACAGAGAAGTATCCAGCTAACAGAGCGGTATCCAGCTAAAAGAGAAGTATCCAGCTTACAGAGCTGTATCCAGCTAACAGAGCAGTATCCAGCTAACAGAGCACTATCCAGCTAACAGAGCAGTATCCAGCTAACAGAGCACTATCCAGCTAACACATCACTATCCAGCTAACAGAGCACTATCCAGCTAACAGAGAAGTATCCAGCTAACAGAGCACTATCCAGCTAACAGAGCAGTATCCAGCTAACAGAGCACTATCCAGCTAACAGAGAAGTATCCAGCTAACAGAGCACTATCCAGCTAACAGAGCAGTATCCAGCTAACAGAGCACTATCCAGCTAACAGAGCACTATCCAGCTAACAGAGAAGTATCCAGCTAAAAGAGCACTATCAAGCTAACAGAGCACTATCCAGCTAACAGAGCACTATCCAGCTAACAGAGCAGTATCCAGCTAACAGAGCAGTATCCAGCTAACAGAAGTATCCAGCTAACAGAGCACTATCCAGCTAACAGAGCACTATCCAGCTAACAGAGCACTATCCAGCTAACAGAGAAGTATCCAGCTAACAGATTACTATCCAGCTAACAGAGCACTATCCAGCTAACAGAGCAGTATCCAGCTAACAGAGCAGTATCCAGCTAACAGAGCACTATCCAGCTAACAGAGCACTATCCAGCTAACAGAGCAGTATCCAGCTAACAGAGCACTATCCAGCTAACAGAGCAGTATCCAGCTAACAGAGCAGTATCCAGCTAACAGAGCAGTATCCAGCTAACAGAGAGGTATCCAGCTAACAGAGCGGTATCCAGCTAACAGAGCAGTATCCAGCTAACAGAGCAGTATCCAGCTAACAGAGCACTATCCAGCTAACAGAGCAGTTTCCAGCTAACAGAGAAGTATCCAGCTAACAGAGCACTATCCAGCTAACAGAGCATTATCCAGCTAACAGAGCAGTATCCAGCTAACAGAGCAGTATCCAGCTAACAGAGCAGTATCCAGCTAACAGAGAAGTATCCAGCTAACAGAGCGGTATCCAGCTAAAAGAGAAGTATCCAGCTTACAGAGCTGTATCCAGCTAACAGAGCAGTATCCAGCTAACAGAGCAGTATCCAGCTAACAGAGCACTATACAGCTAACAGAGAAGTATCCAGCTAACAGAGCAGTATCCAGCTAACAGAGTAGTATCCAGCTAACAGAGCAGTATCCAGCTAACAGAGAAGTATCCAGCTAACAGAGCACTATCCAGCTAACAGAGCAGTATCCAGCTAACAGAGCAGTATCCAGCTAACAGAGCACTATCCAGCTAACAGAGCAATATCCAGCTAACAGAGCAGTTTCCAGCTAACAGAGAAGTATCCAGCTAACAGAGCACTATCCAGTTAACAGAGCATTATCCAGCTAACAGAGCAGTATCCAGCTAACAGAGAAGTATCCAGCTAACAGAGCACTATCCAGCTAACAGAGAAGTATCCAGCCAACAGAGCAGTATCCAGCTAACAGAGCAGTATCCAGCTAACAGAGCAGTATCCAGCTAACAGAGAAGTATCCAGCTAACAGAGCGGTATCCAACTAAAAGAGAAGTATCCAGCTTACAGAGCAGTATCCAGCTAACAGAGCAGTATCCAGCTAACAGAGCAGTATCCAGCTAACAGAGCACTATACAGCTAACAGAGAAGTATCCAGCTAACAGAGCAGTATCCAGCTAACAGAGCAGTATCCAGCTAACAGAGCAGTATCCAGCTAACAGAGCACTATCCAGCTAACAGAGCACTATCCAGCTAACAGAGCAGTATCCAGCTAACAGAGCAGTATCCAGCTAACAGAGCATTATCCAGCTAACAGAGAAGTATCCAGCTAACAGAGCACTATCCAGCTAACAGAGAAGTATCCAGCCAACAGAGAAGTATCCAGCTAACAGAGCAGTATCCAACTAACAGAGAAGTATCCAGCTAACAGAGCAGTATCCAGCTAACAGAGTAGTATCCAGCTAACAGAGAAGTATCCAGCTAACAGAGCAGTATCCAGCTAACAGAGCAGTATCCAGCTAACAGAGCAGAATCCAGCTAAAAGAGCAGTATCCAGCTAACAGAGCAGTATCCAGCTAACAGAGCAGTATCCAGCTAACAGAGCGGTATCCAGCTAAAAGAGAAGTATCCAGCTTACAGAGCTGTATCCAGCTAACAGAGCAGTATCCAGCTAACAGAGAAGTATCCAGCTAACAGAGAAGTATCCAGCTAACAGAGCAGTATCCAGCTAACAGTGAAGTATCCAGCTAACAGAGAAGTATCCAGCTAACAGAGAAGTATCCAGCTAACAGAGCAGTATCTAGCTAACAGAGAACTATTCAGCTAACAGAGCAGTATCCAGCTAACAGAGCAGTATCCAGCTAACAGAGAAGTATCCAGCTAACAGTGCAGTATCCAGCTAACAGAGAAGTATCCAGCTAACAGCTCTGTCGCAGCCGACCGCAACCGGGAGGTCCGTGGGGCGACGCACAATTGGCATAGCGTCGTCCGGGTTAGGGAGGGTTTGGCCGGTAGGGATATCCTTGTCTCAGTATGTAAAAAAAAAAAAAAAAAAAAAAATGTATGCACTCTACTGTAAGTCGCTCTGGATAAGAGCGTCTGCTAAATGACTAAAATGTAAATGTAAAATGTAACAGAGAAGTATCCAGCTAACAGAGCACTATCCAGCTAACAAAGCAGTATCCAGCTAAAAGAGCAGTTTCCAGCTAACAGAGCAGTATCCAGCTAACAGAGCAGTATCCAGCTAACAGAGCAGTATTCAGCTAACAGAGCAGTATCCAGCTAACAGAGCAGTATCCAGCTAACAGAGCAGTATTCAGCTAACAGAGCAGTATCCAGCTAACAGAGAAGTATCCAGCTAACAGAGCACTATCCAGCTAAAAGAGCAGTTTCCAGCTAACAGAGCAGTATCCAGCTAACAGAGCAGTATCCAGCTAACAGAGAAGTATCCAGCTAACAGTGCACTATCCAGCTAACAGAGCACTATCCAGCTAACAGAGCAGTATCCAGCTAACAGAGCAGTATCCAGCGAACAGAGCAGTATCCAGCTAACAGAGCAGTATCCAGCTAACAGAGCACTATCCAGCTAACAGAGAAGTATCCAGCTAACAGAGCAGTATCCAGCTAACAGAGCACTATCCAGCTAACAGAGAAGTATCCAGCTAACAGAGCAGTATCCAGCGAACAGAGCAGTATCCAGCTAACAGAGCAGTATCCAGCTAACAGAAGTATCCAGCTAACAGAGAAGTATCCAGCTAACAGAGCAGTATCCAGCGAACAGAGCAGTATCCAGCTAACAGAGCAGTATCCAGCTAACAGAGCAGTATCCAGCTAAAAGAGCACTATCCAGCTAACAGAGCAGTATCCAGCTAAAAGAGCACTATCCAGCTAACAGAGAAGTATCCAGCTAACAGAGCAGTATCCAGCTAACAGAGAAGTATCCAGCTAACAGAGCAGTATTCAGCTAACAGAGCAGTATCCAGCTAACAGAGCAGTATCCAGCTAACAGAGAAGTATCCAGCTAACAGAGCAGTATCCAGCTAAAAGAGCACTATCCAGCTAACAGAGCAGTATCCAGCTAACAGAGCAGTTTCCAGCTAACAGAGCAGTATCCAGCTAACAGAGCAGTATCCAGCTAACAGAGCAGTTTCCAGCTAACAGAGCAGTATCCAGCATTGTAGGGGTACAAATACTTTTGTCTTCCCAAACAGTAATTTCAACAGAAGTTATAAGTACATGTTTGGGACTTAATGGACTAAACAAGAGTTGGTGTTATCCCTGAGGAGGGCAGAGATACAGACAGAAAGGCAGACAGACAGACAGTCAAACCCACCGACCGACAGACAGTCAAACAGACAGACAGTCAAACAGACAGACAGACAGACAGACAGACAGACAGACAGACAGACAGACAGACAGTCAAACAGACAGACAGACAGACAGTCAAACAGACAGACAGTCAAACAGACAGATAGACAGACAGTCAAACAAACAGACAGACAGACAGACAGTCAAACAGACAGACCGACAGACAGTCAAACAGACAGTCAAACAGACAGACAGACAGACAGTCAAACAGACAGACAGACAGACAGACAGTCAAACAGATAGACAGTCAAACAGACAGACAGACAGACAGACAGACAGACAGACAGACAGACAGACAGACAGACAGACAGACAGTCAAACAGACAGACAGACAGACAGTCAAACAGACAGACAGTCAAACAGATAGACAGACAGACAGTCAAACAGACAGACAGACAGACAGTCAAACAGACAGACAGACAGATACTCACCGTGGGGTATAGGGTACAGTGGGGGGAGGAGGGATAAATAGGTCCAGAATGGCTGGCTTCTCTTTTTTCATGCGGGCTTCACTGGCATGTTTTGGAGACTGGATCTTATGCATACTCAGGGCGCTCTAACACACAAAACAACAAAATACTTGTTATAATAATCAAATCAAATTCATTTTTATTTGTCACATACACATGTTTAGCAGATGTTATTGATGTTATTGCGGGTGTAGCGGAATAGATTCCCAGATATTTCCAAATGTTGTCAAATAAAAACACTAAGACGACAGAAATCTGTGTTAAATGATTGGCTTGAGGTAGCTTAGCTGCTAAAATTAGACAACTTCACCATAACGATCAGCAAAATAATCAGCAAAATACTAATGCGTTACATGGCGTTATTTCGAATTAAGCAAATTTCCCTTTGGTAGAATCCAGACCTGGCACACTGACTCAGCCCACTACTGACATTTGAAGGACTATGCAATCTATTTAAAACATACATCCTAAACGGGTTCTGAAACACAAAGCCTATTCAGTCACACTAGACCCATGATCTGTGAACATGAGTCACCTTCAGCCAGAGTGGCTGAATAACTGAGGAACTTGTCCTATCTTGTCAAACCCCAACCAAAAACAAACAGCTCTGGGATACCAAACACAAAAACAAACAGCTCTGGGATACCAAACACAAAAACAAACAGCTCTGGGATACCAAACACAAAAACAAACAGCTCTGGGATACCAAACACAAAAACAAACAGCTCTGGGATACCAAACAGAGTGTGTGTGTGTGTGTGTGTGTGTGTGTATGTGTGTGTGTGTGTGTGTGTGTGTGTGTGTGTGTGTGTGTGTGTGTGTATGTGTGTGTGTGTGTGTGTGTGTGTGTGTGTGTGTGTGTGTGTGTGTGTGTGTGTGTGTGTGTGTGTGTGTGTGTGTGTGTGTGTGTGTGTGTGTATGTGTGTGTGTATGTGTATGTGTATGTGTATGTGTGTGTGTGTGTGTGTGTGTGTGTGTGTGTGTGTGTGTGTATTACGGCTCTACCTGCACCAGAAGGGGCCTCCAGCGCATGTTCTTCAGGGGGGCCGGGGTGAAGCTAAAGGTACCCGAGGGCCTCTTCTTTACCACCAGAGTAACACCTGCTGGGTCCGCCTTCAGCTTACCCACCAGTTTCTCCAGCTGCCAGCCCACCTGGAGGCACCACAGACAGACAGATAGGACACCTCGTCAGACCCATCCAGCATCACAACCCTCATCATCACATCCATCATCATCACTCCCATCATCACATCCATCATCACATTCATCATCATCACTCCAGTCATCACATCCATCAATCATCACTCCCATCATCACATCCATCATCACCACTCCCATCATCACATCCATCATCATCACTTCCATCATCACTCCCATCATCACATCCATCATCACATTCATCATCATCACTCCAGTCATCACATCCATCATCATCACTCCCATCATCACTCCCATCATCACATCCATCATCACATTCATCATCATCACTCCAGTCATCACATCCATCATCATCACTCCCATCATCACTCCCATCATCACATTCATCATCATCACTCCCATCATCACTCCCATCATCACATCCATCATCACATTCATCATCATCACTCCAGTCATCACATCCATCATCATCACTCCCATCATCACTCCATCATCACATTCATCATCATCACATCCATCATCACTCCCATCATCACATCCATCATCATCACTTCCATCATCACTCCCATCATCACATCCATCATCATCATCACTCCCATCATCACATCCATCATCATCACTTCCATCATCATCACTTCCATCATCACTCCAGTCATCACATCCATCATCATCACTCCAGTCATCACATCCATCACCATCACTCCCATCATCACATCCATCATCACATCCATCATCATCACTCCCATCATCACATCCATCATCATCATCACTCCCATCATCACATCCATCATCATCACTTCCATCATCACTCCCATCATCACATCCATCATCACATTCATCATCATCACTCCAGTCATCATCACATCCATCATCATCACTCCCATCATCACTCCCATCATCATCACATCCATCATCATTACTCCCATAATCATCACTCCCATCATCACATCCATCATCATCACTCCCATCATCACATCCATCATCACATTCATCATCATCACTCCAGTCATCATCACATCCATCATCATCACTACCATCATCACTCCCATCATCATCACATCCATCATCATCACTACCATCATCACTCCAGTCATCATCACATCCATCATCATCACTCCCATCATCACTCCCATCATCATCACATCCATCATCATCACTCCCATAATCATCACTCCCATCATCACATCCATCATCATCACTCCCATCATCACATCCATCATCACATCCATCATCATCACTCCAGTCATCATCACATCCATCATCATCACTCCCATCATCATCACATCCATCATCATCACTCCCATAATCATCACTCCCATCATCACATTCATCATCATCACATCCATCATCATCACTCCCATCATCACATCCATCATCATCACTACCATCATCACATCCATCATCATCACTCCCATCATCATCACATCCATCATCACATCCATCATCATCACTACCATCATCACTCCCATCATCATCACATCCATCATCACATCCATCATCATCAGTCCCATCAGCAGACCCTTCATCATCAACACTTTCTGTCTATCCCTGTGCTCCTATCATTATTGATAGACTTTCTGTCTATCCCTGTGCTCCTATCATTATTGATAGACTTTCTGTCTATCCCTGTGCTTGTTGTTGATTTAACAAAGATATTTGGTCTCTCTCAGCCCTGGGTTAGGCTGAGAGATAATGGACAGATGAGAGAAGCTCTATGAGGTAGCTACCACTGTCTGCTTGTTGACCTGGACGACCTCGTCTCCTGCGTGGATCCTGTGTGTTCTGTCTGCTGGAGACTGGAGGGCAGAGGACAACATAAAGACAGATGGTGAGCAAGGAGACATCACAGTACTGTACATTCACTCTGACTGGATCACTCCAGACTATCTTGGACTACTACTATCGGGATAGACGGGATACTCACATGTTCTGTGGTTCCAGTGATGATGTGAAGCCCGTCATAGGTGGATTTGATATACAACCCCTGAGATGATACAGGACAGCATAATGTAAGGAAGAAGCAATCAATCTCAGAGACTGAGAAATCAAGCAGTACATCTGGCTCGGGTTGATCATGTAAGACTCTTCTCTAATTTCAAGTATAAGTCAGCTTCTTATATGCCAACCTATTTCCTATATAGTCACAACTTTTTGACCTGACACCTATGGACCCTGGTCAAACGTTGTGCATTATAAAGTATACGGTCAGCGGCGGAAAAAGTACTAAATTGTCATACTTGAGTAAAAGTAAAGATACCTTAATAGAAAATGACTCAAGTTAAAGTAAAAGTCAACCAGTAAAATATTACTTGAGTTAAAGTCTAAAAGTATTTGGTTTTAAGTATACTTAAGTATCAAAAGTAAATATAATTGCTAAAATATACTTAAGTATCAAAAGTAAAAGTATAAACCATTTCAAATTCCAACACTCAGACATAATTTACAAACGAAGCGTTTGTGTTCAGTGAGGCCACCAGATCAGAGACAGTACTCTTGTTAAGTGTGTGAATTGGACAATTTTCCTGTCAAAATGTAACAAGTACTTTTGGGTGTCAGGGAACATTTATGGAGTAAAAATATATATATTTTTTAGGAATGTAGTGAAGTAAAAGTATGCAAAAATATAAATAGTAAAGTAAAGTACAGATACCCCAAAAATCGAATTAAGTAGTACTTTAAAGTATTTACACCACTGTATACGGTATAGGGTGCCATTTGGGATGCAGCCTAACTCTTCTCACCAGTCCATCCCTAGGTCTGATGTTGGTGATATGGACCTCCTCCAGACAGGCCATCTGACTCTTCTGGGGGTCAGAGGTCGTCCTCATCGTCTGCTCACTGATCACGTTCAGAGCCACAGACTGGAATGGAACATATAACTGAATACACTCAGCTACGTTGTCTCAGAACACCAATATACACTGAACAAAAATATCAACGCAACATGTAAAGTGTTGGTCCCATATTTTCTAAGCTGAAATAAAATATCCCAGAAATGTTCCATACGCACAAAAAGCTTATTTCTCTAAAATATTGTACACAAATGTATTTACATCCCTGTTAGTGAGCATTTCTCCTTTGCCAAGATAATCCATCCACCTGACAGGTGTGGCATACAGGTGCACCTTGTGCTGGGGACAATAAATGGCTACTCTAAAATGTGCAGTTTTTTCACACAACACAATGCCACAAATGTCTCAAGTTGAGGGAGCATGCAATTGGTATGCTGACTGCAGGAATGTCCACCAGAGCTGTTGGCAGAGAATTGATTATTCATTTCTGTACCATAAGCCGCCTCCAACATCGTTTTAGAGAATTTGGCAGTACGTCCAACTGGCCTCACAACCGCAGACCATGTGTATGGAGTTGTGTGGGTGAGCGATTTGAGTGCCCCACTGTGGCGGTGGGGTTATGGCATAGGCAGGCATAAGCTACAGACAACAAACGCAATTGCATTTTATCGATTGACAATTTGAATATACAAAAATACCCCAACGAGATCCTGAGGCCCATTGTGAGGCCCATTTTTTTTTAAAGGTATCTGTAACCCTAAGATGCATATCTGTATTTTTTTTAAATTTTAAAATTTTAAATTTTTATTTTTTTATTTTTTTTATTTTTTCTTGTGGGGTGCATATCTGTATTCCCAGTCATGTGAAATCCATAGATTAGGACCTAATGAATTTATTTCAATTGACTTTTTTCCTCATACATGTATGTAACTCAGTAAAATCTTAGAAATTGTTGCACGTTGCATTTTATATATATATATTTTTTATACTTTGTTTTTATTGTAGGAACACAAAGAAAGTACAAATAAAGTAAAATAAAAGAACAAAAATGATCTGGCAGTTACAGTGCACTTCATACCTTCATCATCATATTAGTTACATTAGCATCTTTGAATTAGACCTTTTCCAAGTATGAAACCCATTTCTCCCAGTATTCCTGACCTCTCTCCTGTTGAGTTCTTAAAGCAAAGGTCATACGCTCCATGTGGTGTATTTCTTCTACAATGTCTATCCATTGTGTCACTGTGGGAGGGTCTTTTTGTAGCCATTTCCTAGTGATAGCCTTTTTACTGGCTGCCAGTAGGACCTTCAAGAGTTACTTTTCTCTATTGTGTAAGTTATCTGGTATTTCACCCAAGTACAAAGAAATGATTGTTTGTTCTATGTCATATCCCATTGTTTTTCCAATGTTAGATCTTATTTCTCCCCAGTAAGTTTCGATTGCGGGGCAGGACCAAAAGATATGAGAGTGGTCCGCCCTCAATAGACCACATTCTCTCCAACAAGGGTGTGGTGAGCCAGTCTGTTTTGATTTCAGTTTAGGTGTTATGAAGAAACGTATAACATTCTTCCAACAGAATTCTCTCCATGACCTTGAGTTGGTGGAGCTTTGTTGAGTCTCTAATATGTTCAACCATGTTTCATCAGTTATTTCAATGTTAAGTTCCTCCTCCCATTTCTTTTTAATATAGTTTGTAGAATGTTTCTTTGAGGATTGAATACCCAAGTAGAGATTTGAAATCGTTTTTTTGTTACTCCCCAAGTTGTATGCGTTAGTGAATACTTGGATTAATTTTGGAGGTGCTCGAGGGTCAGTCACTTTTATCTCCCTTAAGAAATAGTGTCGGACTTGTAGGTATCTGTAAAAATCTTGTTTATCCAAGCCATGTTTTTTACTTAAGTCCTGGAAGTTATCTAGGTTCCCATTCCTTATAATTGTACTGAATGATGTGATGCCTTTCTGCGTCCATTGTTTAAATCTGCTGTCCTGAGTTGCAGGGATGAAGCTGGGGTCGTATGCGGGCCAACTCAGCAGTTTGATCTCTCTGTCTAAATTATTTTGCTTAACTACCCTAAACCATGTCTTCAGAGAGAAATTAATCCACTGATTTTGTCTATTGTATATTTCTTTTACCATGTCCTTATTTCCCAAAACTGACTGTATGGGTATCCCTGTCAAAGTAGTCTCGATGTCTTTCCATTTGGATTCGTATTCTGAATTGCACCAACAAACCAGGGGTCTCAATTGGGCTGACACATAATAATCTTTTAGGTTTGGTAAGGCCATACCCCCAGTTTTTTGGTAATTGTAATGTTGTATATCTAGTTCTTGGTCTCTTACTGTTCCAGATAAACCTTGATATCCGTTTATCCCATTCCCTAAACTGTTTAGGTGGGATTTCTATGGGCAGTGATTGGAACAAATACAATAACCTCGGCAGGATGTTCATTTTGATTGTTTCAATTCTACTACTAAGATCTAAGGGAAGTGAGTTCCACCTGTCTAGGTCATCATATATTTTCTTGTTGATGTGATCGTAATTCATGCAATAAAGTTTGGGTGTATCTTTTGGTAGGTATACTCCAAGATATTTAATGGATGAAGAGGTCCAGGTGAAGTTATACCTATTCTTCAGCTCTTCCTGTGGGGTATAATTATATACTAGGGCTTGGGTCTTGTGTACGTTAAGCACATACCCTGAATATGTTCCAAATGTTTGTAGAACATCCATCAATCTAGGTACGCTTGAGCCTGGGTCTTTAAGGAATAACAGAACGTCATCCGCATACATGCATATCTTATGTTCACTGTCTCTTATTGTTATTCCCTCTAAGGTTGGGTCCTGTCTTATTGCCTGTGCTAATGGTTCGAGGTACAAGGAGAAGAGCGTGGGTGAAAGATTACAGCCTTGTCTTGCCCCTCGCTCTAATTTTATCGTTCGTGTCAAATGTCCATTTATCTTTATTCTAGCGGTCGGACATGAATACAGTGTTTTGATGCACTGTATCACTTCTTTGTTGAAACCAAATCTTTCCATAACTTGGAATAGGTAATCCCATCCCACTGAATCAAATGCTTTTTCTGCATCTAGACTGATTAATATTGCACTTGTCTTATTCTGAGTAATGTGGTCCATGACATGTAGTGTTCTCCTTATATTGTCCTGTATCTGCCTATTTTGTATGAAACCAGTTTGATCTCCGTCAATCAATTCTGGGATTATGTTCTCCATTCTTTTGGCTATTATTGATGCATATAGTTTATAATCTGTGTTAAGAATTGCGATAGGTCTATATGAACTGCATTCTTTCTTATCTTTACCCTCTTTTGGGATTACAGATATGATGGCCTCTCTCCATGACGGTGGGAGACCCCCCTCCCTCAGAGTCCAGTTAAAACAGGCCTTAAGTAGAGGTGTTAGTTGTTCTCTGAAGGTCTTGAACCATTCTGAAGGGAAGCCATCAGTGCCTGGAGACTTGTTGACTTTTTGTTGAGATATTGCTTTATTAATTTCTTCGGTGGATATTTCTAAAGTTAGTCTATCATTTTGCTCTGTCCCAATTGAGGGGAGATCAAGTGAGTTCAAAAAGTGCTCTATTGTCTGTGCATCTGCCTTCTCTGGTTGCTTGTACAGATTTGTGTAATATGATTCAAATGCATTCTGTATTTCATCTAATTTGCATGTGATCTTTTTTGTTTTGGAGTCTTTTATTTTAAAAATGGTATTCTGTGCTTGTTGTTTCCTGAGTCTCCATGCTAGTAATTTGGTTGCCTTTGAGCCTGCTTCATAATATCGTTGTTTCAGGAACCTAAGCTTTTTCTCTACTTCTTCTCTATAAATCTGGTCAATTTCCTGTTTTACCTTTGAATCTCTCGTAATATAAGAGGGTCTTTGTATTGACTATGAGATCGTTCTAAGTTTCTTAGGGTTTCCTGTAATTTCAGCAGTTTCTGTGCTTTAATCTTTTTCTTGAGAGACGATGTGGCTATGATTTTTCCTCTAATAACCGCCTTAGCTGCATCCCACAGTATAGCAGGAGATACTTCCCCATTATCATTATTCTCCAGATAGATGTTCAATTCTGTCTTTATTGATTCCTTGAATGCTGGATCATTCAGCATGCTTGTATTAAGTCTCCATGTAGTATTTCTTGGTTTGCTATCAAGGTGTAGAGTGAGGTAAACTCCATTATGATCTGATAAGTCGCTCTGCCCGATCCTACAATCCTTAAGCCTGTGTCTATCTGCACTGTACATAAAAAAGTAGTCTAACCTGGAGTATTCAGTGTGGCGGGCTGAGTAAAAAGTATATTCCTTATCGGTCTTGTGGGTGTCACGCCATACATCGAGCAGTCCTAGATCCTGCAGTATCCTATTGATCTTTTTGGCAACTAGGCTCATTTTCCTATTTTGATTTGTGCTGTCCAATTTTGAGTTTAGAATTGTGTTAAAATCCCCTCCACAGATAAGAGTGTCAGTGGTTTCTGTGGCAATTAAATCAAACACCTTCCTATAGAAGACCATGTCACTCCCTGGGGGTGCGTATACATTAAATAATGTAACTTCCTTGTTATCCAGTTTACATTTAACAAGTATAAATCTCCCCTCCTTGTCTTTTATTTCTGACATAAACTCAAAATTAACTGAATTTGGGATCAAGATTGCAACTCCCCTTCTACCCATTTTGTAAGAAGAAAAAAAAGTGTTCCTATATCTCATTTTCTTGAGTTTCTCGTGTTCAGGTGTGGATAAGTGAGTTTCCTGCCAGAATAGTATGTCAACTCTCTCCCGTTTCATCTTTGCTATTACCTTACTTCTCTTGATGGCACTCCCCAGTCCGTTTACATTGAGACTTATGACCTTAAATTCCGATGATGCATCGATATAAATAAAAAAAGCTGTGCACCATATCTGCCTGCTTATCATGAACCTAAAAATGAACGAAAATTCAAGAACGATAATAAAGTAAACCAAAGTGGGAAAGTACTTTGGTATTTGGACTCCCATGTCAGAGGACTGTCTCTTGCCTCTGGGGTTTGAGGGGATGAGCCTGTCCGCAGGATGGGCCCCTCGCTCAGATATGAAAATGCGTGACGTAGTCACAAACAAGACCTGGTGGAAGCGAAAATAATAAGTGCGCCTATTTCTTCGCTTAATTACAAGTGAAAACTATATCGGTCATGCGTGCATATCATGAATCCTCCCCTTGATATGCCCTTCTGTCGCCCCGTTGTCAATGTGTCATTAATCCTTAGCTAATATATATGTTATTAACGTGACGCTACTTAATGTGTTCATAAAGAACACACCCTTGTTCAGCATTGGGGGAAAATAGGGGAGATATTTTATCTATTGCAATGTCAACCGTAACAACCCAAAGTCTTAACAGCTGCGGTAACTATTAATTCTGTTAAATCCGATTCAGTGTCTTTCATCTTCCCGTTGGAAATGCCTGAGTCTCTCTCGGATGTGAACGTCCTCTCGCCGAGATGGTTTCCCTCTTTCTCCATGACCTTGCTTGTTGACAACGATCCATGGGAGAGCCTGCTCGAGTCTTTCCGCTGGTGATGTCGCCTTTCTCCTGGCGGTATACTCCACTGGGAAGCCCCTTGACTTCAGGTCCTCAGCCGCCTCGTCTGCATGCTCGTATGTAACCGGGCCATTTTTCAGAAATACCCGCATTTTTGCCGGGTATGGTGTTTGGAAGCGAATACCCTTCTCTTTAAGTACTTTCTTAATGGGGGTGTATTCTTTCCTTCTTTTCAGTATCTCTCCCGCGTAGTCATGATCAAAGAACACTCGTTGGCCTTGGAAGTTAACAGGCTTTTTCCAGGTTGCATGTAAGACTTTCTCTTTGACTGAGAATTTTAGGAACCGTACTACTATGGATCTTGGTGGGGCGCCGCTGGGGGGTTTTGAGGCCAGAGCTCGGTGTGCTCTCTTGATTCCCAGGTCAGTGTCGTCGTCAAGTATGTCCTTGAATAGACCCTCCACGAAGTTGGGCATAGAGTCTTTTTCTGCGCCCTCTACTACGTTATAAAGTCTAATGTTGTTTCGACGTGAGAAACCTTCGAGTTCTGTCACTTTTGCCTGTAGTGTGTGTTGGCTTTTCAGTGACTGTTCAAGTATTTCCTTGACTGCGAAGTTCCATGTGTCCGTTTCCCCAATGCGCTGTTCTGCGTCCCCCATTCTTGTAGATATGCTGTGAAGTTCTAATTTGTTTTCTTCCAGTTTCTGGTTAATGTCCTTCTTGAACTCATTTAGTTCTTTTCTTACATCTTCTCGAAGTTCCTCTCGTAAGCCTGTGAGCGCCTCGCGCAATTCCTCCTTCATCACCTCACGAAATGAGGGTTCTTTTGCTGCTGCTATCTTATTTGCGCTAGCATTAGCCATTTCGGGTTCTTCGACGATTATATCTTCTGCTGTCTTGTTACGGGCTGTTGTTGTAGCTCCACGACCTTTTCCTGTTTTCCCCTTTTCCATTTTGCGTAAGTTATTATAATGCTCAGAGTAAATACTTGAATTTGGGGGGGAAATTCCCAACCGATGTGCAGTACGAAAAACTAGGCAGCCATTTCCTAAGTTGCGTCACCGGAAGCCGGCATTTTATATTTTTGTTCAGTATACTGAACTTTGGGGAAATAACCATCGTCATTGTAATCTCATTAACAAGACAATGCCTCGCAATGTATGCACAATTAGCCTAGGGACGAGGTTATGGTTGTTGTAAAGAGCTATTCTGGTGTGTTGGATCTCTGGTGTGTGATCATGCATGATGGAGTTAACTTCAGGTGAGGGGAGGGAAAGACTGCAGTCACACGTTAGTGCTAATGACTGGATTGTGCCTGGAGTGCCTGGATACAGCCCTTAGCCATGGTATATTGGCCATATACCACCCAGGTGCCTTATTGCTATTATAAACTGGTTACCAACGTAATTAGAGAAGTAAAAATAAATATTTTGTCATTCCCGTGGTTTATGGTCTGATATACCACGGCTGTCAGCCAATCAGCACTCAGGGCTCGAATCACCCAGTTTATAATTAAGTGATAATGCCAGAGAAGCCTGTGTTTGGAGGTTGGAAGGAATGGATGTGGGGGACGGAAGATAGCGGAAACTGAGGTTTTGTTTGAAACTGCTAGTGAGTCGAGTGAAGCTAATAGAAAGTGAGAATGAGTGGGTTACAGTGGCAAACAAAAAGGGAAACGAGAAGTAAAGCTATGTTGGAAAATAGGAAACCACAATAATCGATTTTTGGTCGGAGTCAGGGTTTTGGATCAATGGTACTTGGGAAATCCGTTTATTGTCTCCAGGAAAATGTGGAATGTGTTGGAAGAAAGTGTGGAGTCAGTGAGAGTCACAAGAAGTGGTCTTATTTAGATTGTTTGTGTGTCTGCGGAGCAGAAGAAGCGTGTGTTAAGACTCACTTCATCCATGCTACTGTTCTTTGATGAAGGATCTCTCCCTTCTCATACAGTGGTTGCTCCACTAAAAGTTTTGCGATTATGCTGCGGGACTTAGAGGTAATTTGTGGTTTAGTACGGTACCCTGCGTCACAACGTCATTGCACCAGACCAGCACAAGGGGGAGTTAGATCACTGATTATGCTTTTGGGTCCCAAGGTGCTACTGTGTTTCTGTAGTACTTTAGCCGGTGACATTGTACAGCGCCTGAGTGGCGTAGCGGTCTAAGACACTGAATCGCAGTGCAAGCTGCATTGCTACTGATGCTGGTTCAATACCCATGCTGGCCTCGACTGGGAGACCCATGAGATGACTGTAGGTTTTGGTTTCTCTCCCTCTAAAAACAATAAACAATTTTAAATAACAAACTGGCTTTATTTACAAATTAGTAACAATGTCAATGTGTTCAAGAATGTCCTTTTTCTCGCTCATTTTACGTTATTTGAAAACGAAATCATCTCCAAAATATTGTTATTTAAAAAAAAGTGATTAATATTATTATTAATTTAGAATTATATAAAAGCCCCTTGGATATTCTCACAGATATATTATTAACCCTGTTGTTAGCAGGACAATATATATTGGTCATATTGGTCATGACTCCCGAGAGGTGCAGAATGGGACTGCCTTGCAGTTCTCCAGCTGTATCCACTGAAATAGTGATGGGCGCGCGAGGTTCAAAGCACGAGGGCAGGGGGCACGGGATGGGCCGCAGAGCCGCGCACAGAAGACAGACCTAGCCCATAGGGAAGGAAGGAAGGAGGATGAAGTGGGAGGGGGGGTGGACCCCCACCCCTCCCCACTGGGTTGCACAGAGCAACACTTTAAGGGACATTGCACTAATAATGGCGCTGACTAGGGAACCGTTCCCGCTGGTCTTAGTGCCTGTCTGCACGTTCAAACTAAAACAATGTAACCAATAATGGTGTGAAAAATTCCCCGTAGATATGAATTCGGAGGCCAGATATTATTAAATATTAAAGCATTAGACCTCTCACTAAAGATGTCAGTCAAAAGTAAGACTTAAATCCGAACTGGATTTAACGAAAAGTGACGTGAAAAGCACACATATGTAAATCTCTAAACTCTAAAAGTAATTGGAAAGGTAGATACAAATGATTTGTGACATTGTGGTTACAATAAAGAATGTAAACAAGATGTAAACAAGATGCTGTGTATTTATTTACAGTAGTGATGGACAGCTGGTGGCATTTTGAAAACAGGTTTTCAAACACTTATAGCCCGATTAGCAGGACAATAGACTCTATAGCCCGGCTACTGTACTGTGAAAGTCACACCTTTCCAGTACTCCTCACCCCGCCCCAAACTCCACCCTTAACACAGTTACCATTCAAAAACGAGCTGTTTATCTAAAAAAAAAATATATGACATTGCGACCAAAGAGAACAGACGAAATGGACATTGTTTTCATCAAGCCAGCTTCTTTCTATGGTGCTACCTGTTCCAGGGTTAGGACTGTAACCACCAGCTTCTTTCTATGGTGCTACCTGTTCCAGGGTTAGGACTGTAACCACCAGCTTCTTTCTATGGTGCTACCTGTTCCAGGGTTAGGACTGTAACCACCAGCTTCTTTCTATGGTGCTACCCGTTCCAGGGTTAGGACTGTAACCACCAGCTTCTTTCTGTGGTGCTACCTGTTCCAGGGTTAGGACTGTAGCCACCAGCTTCTATCTATGGTGCTACCCGTTCCAGGGTTAGGACTGTAACCACCAGCTTCTTTCTATGGTGCTACCTGTTCCAGGGTTAGGACTGTAACCACCAGCTTCTTTCTATGGTGCTACCTGTTCCAGGGTTAGGACTGTAACCACCAGCTTCTTTCTATGGTGCTACCCGTTCCAGGGTTAGGACTGTAACCACCAGCTTCTTTCTATGGTGCTACCCGTTCCAGGGTTAGGACTGTAGCCACCAGCTTCTATCTATGGTGCTACCCGTTCCAGGGTTAGGACTGTAACCACCAGCTTCTTTCTATGGTGCTACCCGTTCCAGGGTTAGGACTGTAACCACCAGCTTCTTTCTATGGTGCTACCCGTTCCAGGGATAGGACTGTAACCACCAGCTTCTTTCTATGGTGCTACCCGTTCCAGGGTTAGGACTGTAACCACCAGCTTCTTTCTATGGTGCTACCTGTTCCAGGGTTAGGACTGTAACCACCAGCTTCTTTCTGTGGTGCTACCTGTTCCAGGGTTAGGACTGTAACCACCAACTTCTTTCTGTGGTGCTACCTGTTCCAGGGTTAGGACTGTAACCACCAGCTTCTTTCTATGATGCTACCCGTTCCAGGGTTAGGACTGTAACCACCAGCTTCTTTCTATGGTGCTACCCGTTCCAGGGTTAGGACTGTAACCACCAGCTTCTTTCTATGGTGCTACCCGTTCCAGGATTAGGACTGTAACCACCAGCTTCTTTCTATGGTTCTACCCGTTCCAGGGTTAGGACTGTAACCACCAGCTTCTTTCTGTGGTGCTACCCATTCCAGGGTTAGGACTGTAACCACCAGCTTCTATCTATGGTGCTACCCGTTCCAGGGTTAGGAGTGTAACCACCAGCTTCTTTCTATGATGCTACCCGTTCCAGGGTTAGGACTGTAACCACCAGCTTCTTTCTATGATGCTACCCGTTCCAGGGTTAGGACTGTAACCACCAGCTTCTTTCTATGTTGCTACCCGTTCCAGGGTTAGGACTGTAACCACCAGCTTCTTTCTATGGTGCTACCCGTTCCAGGGTTAGGACTGTAGCCACCAGCTTCTATCTATGGTGCTACCCGTTCCAGGGTTAGGACTGTAACCACCAGCTTCTTTCTATGGTGCTACCCGTTCTAGGGTTAGGACTGTAACCACCAGCTTCTTTCTATGGTGCTACCCGTTCCAGGGTTAGGACTGTAACCACCAGCTTCTTTCTATGGTGCTACCCGTTCCAGGGTTAGGACTGTAACCACCAGCTTCTTTCTATGGTGCTACCCGTTCCAGGGTTAGGACTGTAACCACCAGCTTCTTTCTATGGTGCTACCCGTTCCAGGGTTAGGACTGTAACCACCAGCTTCTTTCTATGATGCTACCCGTTCCAGGGTTAGGACCGTAACCACCAGCTTCTTTCTGTGGTGCTACCCGTTCCAGGGTTAGGACTGTAACCACCAGCTTCTTTCTGTGGTCCTACCCGTTCCAGGGTTAGGACTGTAACCACCAGCTTCTTTCTATGGTGCTACCCGTTCCAGGGTTAGGACTGTAACCACCAGCTTATTTCTGTGGTGCTACCCGTTCCAGGGTTAGGACTGTAACCACCAGCTTCTTTCTATGGTGCTACCCGTTCCAGGGTTAGGACTGTAACCACCAGCTTCTTTCTGTGGTGCTACCCGTTCCAGGGTTAGGACTGTAACCACCAGCTTCTTTCTGTGGTGCTACCCGTTCCAGGGTTAGGACTGTAACCACCAGCTTCTTTCTATGGTGCTACCTGTTCCAGGGTTAGGACTGTAACCACCAGCTTCTTTCTGTGGTGCTACCCGTTCCAGGGTTAGGACTGTAACCACCAGCTTCTTTCTATGGTGCTACCTGTTCCAGGGTTAGGACTGTAACCACCAGCTTCTTTCTGTGGTGCTACCTGTTCCAGGGTTAGGACTGTAACCACCAGCTTCTTTCTGTGGTGCTACCCGTTCCAGGGTTAGGACCGTAACCAGGACTTCAAAATAAGCCGGAGCTGAGAGAATCACCAAAACTAAAGGTATTTTGGTTTCAGTGCATTTTCTTATTTTTTTTTTATACAGTATATAGCCTATCAATGTGTAGGCATACTGTGTAATAAAATCGATAATTAAATAAGGGTTGAATAAAAAATGTTGGGTACTAAAAACGTGAATGTGTTTTTGCAGAGCATACAACCATGCCGACAACCATCCGTGGAGATCAGTGGATAAAGGGCTGGACAACGGGCCGCAACGAAAAAACGCATGGTTGCCAAGAAAGCGGTTAGTTTTGCTAGATTCTTAAAATGTGTACGCAGCATTTGTGTGTTGGAGTCACTTTTAATTGTTAATTGATCTATCGTTTCTATCATAGGCCGCTGTAATCGATGGGGGCTCAGGGCGGTACCATTCTGCTCATCTGATGAAGGTGCACATGGATCAGATTCAAACTTTGAAGACCGAGATCGAGTCATTGAAGGGAGACCAGCAGAAAGAGAAACATTATCTGAGGGGCGACAGCTGATGCATTGGTCCAGAGCCAGGCGGCATTGGCGGAGGGCGGAGAATGATGTGTTGAAGAGGGCGAGGAACGAGATGGGAGTCATAATCCATGCCAGGCATACCTGTGAGCTCTGGAACTCCACCACCTCTGAGACAAGCATGGAGAAATGAAAATGTTCAATTATATTCCATGATATTCTTAAGATATATGTGTTGACTGAATATAAGCAAGTGATGTCTGCTAAATAATCAAGTTGATGGCACAGTCATATAGCCTCGGCACCTACATAAAGCTGCGTGTGGGTCATCTCATGCAACCGCAAAATGTTGGATAACGCATATACTATACAGTACTGCATTTCTTCATCAGCATCTTTATGCTTTCATTAATAAAATAATGATAAAAATACAGATGTTTATTTAGTTATGGATTCATAACGAATTACTATGAGAATAAATATCACTGAATTACAGAAAATTGGAACAAAGTTGTGTAATGAAGGTAAACAAATTGTTGCTTACTGGAAAATACTCTTTCAAACACACACGGTCACGTTGTACAGTGTCCTTATGGCTATTAGCAGGTAGCTGGACAATATACTTGCCTAGAAGGAGGGTAGGGGGAGAATTCTATCGTCAAATGTATTTCTTAGTTAGGTTGGCTGTATCACAACCATCCGTGATTAGTTGCAATTTCAGTTTAATACACCAGAAAAGACTCAACAAATAATACAACAAAAAGTATTATTTTTATTATTATTATGTATCACATCCGACCATAATTGGGAGTCCCATAGGGCGGCGCCCAATTGGCCCAGCGTTTCTCTCCCTCTAAAAGCAAAAATAAATGTTTTGGCCTTTACAAATATTATTTTGGCCTTTATTCAGATTACAATCGCTCACTTTTGTTTTTTGAAAACAAAATAACATCCAAAATATCATTATATATTATCAAGTTGATGGCACAGTCATATAGCCTTGGCACCTACATAAAACTGAGTGACTCACTCATTCATGCCTTTGGATCAAAATAAATAAGTACCAACATTCTTTCTGATAGTCTTTAATAAAGAAATGTTTTGGTTATCCTGACCTGGACACCATGTACAGTATTATAATAGCCCTCCCGATTGGCGCAGCGGTCTAAGACACTGCATCACAGTGCAAATGCGTTGCTACAGATGCAGGTTTGATACCTGTGCCGGGAGACCCATATGTAATTATTGGAGGTCAATATTTTTCGATGTACTGCAGGCCTACCCTAGGCGACATTAGTCTCACTAGTGTTGAGTAATGTGCTGTTAAAAGTGGTGTTAAAAGAGCATATTGAAGTTAGAAGCAATAGCCTACAAGTATTTTTTTTTATTTAAAAAATATCCAATCGCTAGTAATTACTATCTTGTCTCATCGCTACAACTCCCGTACGGGCTCGGGAGAGACGAAGGTCGAAAGCCATGCGTCCTCCGAAGCACAACCCAACCAAGCCGCACTGCTTCTTAACACAGCGCGCCTCCAACCCGGAAGCCAGCCGCACCAATGTGTCGGAGGAAACACCGTGCACTTGGCCCCCTCGGTTAGCGCGCACTGCGCCCGGCCCGCCACAGGAGTCGCTGGAGCGCGATGAGACAAGGATATCCCTACCGGCCAAACCCTCCCTAACCCGGAAGACGCTAGGCCAATTGTGCGTCGCCCCACGGACCTCCCGGTCGCGGCCGGCTGCGACAGAGCCTGGGCGCGAACCAAAGAGACTCTGGTGGCGCAGCTAGCGCTGCGAGATTGCCCTAGACCACTGCGCCACCCGGGAGGCCCAGCCTACAAGTATTTTAGCACCGTTTCGCCCTGCTCTGAGATAAGCATGGGGACTGGTCTTGATAAATCAATGAGATTTTATTTTCACTGAATCTCCATTTGGGTATTGGTTAGACTACAATTATACAATTAGGGTGTAGAAATGTTATCCCCTTAGTGTAACCTTTATTTAACTAGGCAAGTCAGTTAAGAACAAATTCTTATTTACAAGGACAGCCTACTACTTCCTCCCAGTCAGGGAATTGAACCCTGGTCTCCCGCGGGCCCGCACGACATGGGGATTCTTTAGCTAAATAGCCCAGTACTGTAGCCTACTCCCGACCGTCATGTTGTACAGCGCCATATTTTCCTTTCCATCCTAACGGAAACCCAGAGGGTTTTTTAGTTTTTCTTGGAATAGAAACACCATAATATTAAGCAAATTAATTACGCAAACTTTCCTAAAATCAGTCCCATGTACTATGTTCTCTCAAAAAAAGGTTTTAAATTCTCTAGTACAGCCACTATTGAAGGCTATCAAATGCTTCTCAAAGATGCCCTCTGGTGGTCAAACTAGCACCAACTAACTTTAATGGTTACAATAGCTGACACTTAAATAATGTGCCATATAATTCTGCGGTACCATTGAAGATGTGCTGCAGTATGCTGCAACTTTTAAAGGACGAACCACTGTATAAAGTTAGGATTCATGAGATACCCTGTAAGAGCTTTTGTGTACAAGCCCGTTAAGTGTCATAAATTTAATAGATTTGGTCATGTGTCAAGTGTGTACAGAAGGAAAGAATATCGTATGTCAGATGAAGGGAAATGCTGCAACTGTGGAGGTGAACATGCGCCTGAATTCTTGGGGTGCCCTGTTAGGGTGAAGGAAAATGAGGTGGCAAGGGTAAGGAGTGTCCAGAGTGTCTCCTATCTGGAGGCGGTGAGAAAACTGAAAGGAACAAGTGGTGGAGAAGAAGAAATGGTAGTAGAGCCACCGAGGGATAATGAAATGCTACATGTTAAAAAGGTGGACTTAGTATTATTTATTGCAATGGTCATAAATTGTACAGCACAAGCAGAGAAGAATATTTTTTTTTCAATTGACATTTCTTTGTATATATCCATAAAAATGATGCCAGTTGATTCATGATTTCGACTGGTTGAGAAACTCTGCCTGCCTCTCTCTCTCGTTCCGACTCCCGACCCTAACACTTCCTTTACTATGGGACAGTTGGAGATCGAATTTGAATATTGAAACAATGTTGCAGATGTCGGAGAGACAGACAACAAGGTCTATACAAATCTCTGCTGTTGAAAACTACATGTTAGTCTAAAAGAAATGTGAGATCATGTCTAGATGCTTTTAATAGTGGAGATCAAGTTTATAATTTCCCTGCCTGGGCTGATGAGACAGTGGATTGCACAGTCAGATGGAACAGAGTAAATTGATTTAGCCGGTGGTTACTTGGAATAGATACCAGCTGGAATGCACTTTTAACCAATCAGCATTCAGGATTAGACCTACTCGTTGTATAATGGCTCATAATGACTGGGGTTCTTTCAAGGGACATTTTAGCATGGGTGTTACTTTGCCTTGTGCTTGTAGCTCTGTACACTGCCACTCATTTAATTAAATTTCGTTGTTTTCTACACCCTTCTGTTTTGGATTTGTCTTCTGACAAACAAGTTACCATAGGAACTTCAGTTGTGCCACTCATTCTAAGTCATAACATAGGGCAGATAGGTAGGGCCCTTTTACAATCCATGTTGTCATAGCTTTGCCATTACTTGGTGCTTGGGGCTGTAGTTAGGGGTCTTCAAAAATAGAGGGAGGTGTTAGTGTGTTCCTAGAGAACTCTACAGCAGTGGTTCTCAAAGTGGGGTCCGTGGACGTCTTTCCCTCATTTTAAGGTCAACCCTGTAACGTGAGGATAACTGTTATAATATGGTAAAACTATTCCTTTTTAAATATTTTTTTCTAAATTAAGATTGAACATTTAATATTCAAATCATAGTGTAAAAGCAGGTGAGCTAGTTCTACTCTTTTTGGACATGTTCTGATGTTTTGTGGTGGAAAACTGAGTGGGTCGAGCATAACAAGTCAAACCTGTTACCCATAGATAGACAGGCTAGAAATATATAAAAAATACATGTAAAAAAAGGTATGAAGCTTGCATTCAATTGCCACTCCCTCTTGCACACAACAAGCTTCCATTCCCCCTGTTACAAGGGGATTCATGGCTCCCTCTTGCACACAACAAGCTTCCATTCCCTGTTACAAGGGGATTCATGGCTCCCTCTTGCACACAACAAGCTTCCATTTCCCCTGTTACAAGGGGATTCATGGCTCCCTCTTGCACACAACAAGCTTCCATTCCCCCTGTTACAAGGGGATTCATGGCTCCCTCTTGCACACAACAAGCTTCCATTCCCCCTGTTACAAGGGGATTCATGGCTCCCTCTTGCACACAACAAGCTTCCATTCCCCCTGTTACAAGGGGATTCATGGCTGATTTAAGAATAAATCATCAACCTCTTGAGATAGGAAAGTATGTTTTTTATGAAGTTGTGTGCTCTTTATGACAGAATGTTGAAATTCAGTGAAATTAACATCGTTTTTTTTTACCAAGTTACACTTCTCAAAAGGCACTGAATTGGTGGAAAGACTCTAATATTATTCATCTACAATTTCTTAACACTGGGAAACATGGGCCTAGGAGGCTTACAGGGATATTGGTATGCACAACTCAATACTTTCTGTATTTAAAAAAAACATAAATGCACTTTAATTTAAACTTTAAAACTGCAAAGTTTTCTCTCTGCCTCATGGCAAAATGGGTAGTATTGTAGGATATTAGCTTTAAAGCTGCAACAGCCTGACACAGACTTACATAAGCATTGTACAACTTGGCTGTAAACAGCACAGCATGGGAGGCTGAGGTTATACAGTAGGTCTGAGGGAAACTTCTGAGGGAAACTGCTGATCCAAACTAATATTATCACTTAGTTAATTAAGTTTTCAGCTGACTGTGTAGCCCAACGGCCCCCCAGGCAGGGCTATCTCACACAGGATGTGGAAGCAGGGCTTCTGTAGACCATCACAGCACTGGGGCTGCATCCCAAATGGCACCCTATTCCCCATGTAGTGCACGACTTTTGACCATGTCCATAGGGGTCTGGTCAATAATAGTACACTATATAGGGAATAGGGTTTCATTTGGAAAACAGCTCTGAACTGTATAAACAAAGCCCTGCACCCATACGGGAACACATCAGACATCACAAGAACCATGGCAGTCTCTACAGGAAAGGGAAGTGTGTGTACTTGTGTGTGTGTGTGTGCTTCCTGTGTGTATATCTGTATGCAGTGTGTTTATTTTGAAGCTCCAGGGCTGACTTGGTGAACAGACCAGACCAGAGGTAAAAAGAGGATGTACCACTTACCACTTCCAGAATCTTCTCCTCCATGTCATAAACTGTGCAGTCCTGCAATCAGAGACAGAAGTATATTTCACAAGATGCTACAGTAAAACACTTAAGCTGTGTCCCTCTGAGGCGTAGCAGGAAATAGTGGACGAAAACACAAATTAGCAGTGAGCGGAGGACAAATATTTGTGGAAATAAAAAATTGGGAGTGAAACCAAACAGGAATGCAAAAAGCATCCCAAATATACAGGACGATGTGTCTTGTGGGCACTTAAATAACAACTCCCTGTAAACAGTGTGACAAGATGATTGCACGACAGATCTGTGGGACGGCACTTAACTATAGGGAGCAGTGAGGTGGAAAGGACACTGCTCCCACTCTGTATCCTTCACTATGCCTGTGTCCTAAATAGCAACATGTTCCCTTTTTAGTGCACTACTTTTGACCAGGACCCTATTGGCTAGTGCACTATATAGGGAACAGGGTGCCATTTGGGACACAACGGACTCTGTATACTTCACGTTTTGAGGGAGAGAGCAGAATTAGGCTGATCTTTCCTCCTCCCATGTGCTGCTGGTGGAGGTCTTCAGTGGGTACTTTTGTGAAGCATCACAGCACAGTTGAAAAATATATGTCAAATAGAAATCCAAATTGGATGGTGTTAAGAGATAGATGGGAGGGGTTGAATGGAGCTGTTGGGTGGGACTGATACCAACAACATAACAAATGTAAAACATACGGGGTCTGTAAAATGTATATAGGTTCAGAACTTTTGTGAAATAGCACAGTGTCAAGCCTTTTTATGTCTCTATTTTGGTTTGGTCAGGGTGTGATTTGGGGTGGGCATTCTATGTTCTGATTTCTATGTTTTTGTATTTCTATGTGTTGGCCGGGTATGGTTCTCAATCAGGGACAGCTGTTTATCGTTGTCTCTGATTGGGAATCATACTTAGGTAGCCCTTTTTCCCACTTGTGATTGTGGGTAGTTGACTTTTGTTAGTGGCACTATAGCCCTCGGAAGCTTCACGGTCGTTTATTTTGTTTCTTGTTTTGTTGGCGACATTCAATAATAAAAGGATATGTACGATCACCACGCTGCACTTTGGTCCACTTCTTTCGACGGCCGTGACACAGTTACAAATATAAATAATATAAATCAAACTGGATGGACATCAGAAATTGAGGAAGGCCAGGACTAAAAACAAACAAAATATAACTATTGTAAAATAGATTGTGTCTGTAAAATGTATATAGTGTGTATAAGCTGGAAGTAGAAGCCTAAGTGTTGTTGTTCACTAGTTTACTCCAGTTGGAGGAGGGGTGGTAGGAGAATAATACAGGAAGGTATATTCAAAGAAAATGTGTATGTGTATACAGTTGAAGTCGGAAGTTTACATACACTTAGGTTGGAGTCATTAAAACTTGTTTTTCAACCACTCCACAAATTTCTTGTTAACAAACTAGTTTTGGCAAGTCGGTTAGGACATCTACTTTGTGCATGACACAAGTAATTTTTCCAACAATTGTTTACAGACAGATTATTTCACTTATAATTCACTGTATCACAATTCCAGTGGGTCAGAAGTTTACATACACTAAGTTGACTGTGCCTTTAAACAGCTTGGAAAATTCCAGAAAATGATGTCAAGAAGAAATTTCTGGAGTGTTGAAAAACGAGTTTTAATGACTCCAACCTAAGTGTATGTAAACTTCTGACTTCAACTGTATATGTGTATGTATGTGTATATGTATGAATGTTTATATATATGTGTGGATGTGTGTATGTGTATGTATGTGTATATATATAGATATATATATCTACCCCAAAAATATATGGGGGATTGGAAATGATGCAGACAATTACATTGATGAAAGCAACAATCTATCCGCAATATTAAAGCTGATCCACCCTCTTAAAAAATTATTTAAATTTTTTTAATAAAAACTAACAATTCAGTGGTCCAGTTCTTATTGCATCCTGTGGTGAGTGTCTGTGTGGGCCACACCTTCAGCTAACACTTCCTATTTGAACTCCACCTCAATGTGTAACAGATCAAAAGAAGTAGCCTCTGATGCAGGGTTTTTAAGGTCTCGTGTGACTGACATTGTGACCCTACAAGTTCATGTAAGATGGGCTACCTTTGAAACCACAGACAATTTTCTCAGAGATGGTTTGCTTTTTACATGCCTTAAAAACTGTCATTTTTGGTTCCCAGAACGTTCATGAGAGGGGCTCTATTTTAATTTGTGTGTTGACTACGAGCATGAAAGAAATATTCATGCATCATGCTAATTTAACAAACACACACAAGTAGTTTCCTTATATGCAAAGTCATCCCAAAGTCCCATGAAACCTCATGAGTGTGAATAGTGATGATTAGAGAACAAACCTTCTGAACGGTGGAGGTGAGTTCCAGACACAGCTGAATGATCCTGTTCTTAGTGGAGGTGAAGTCACTGATCCCCGTCAGAGAAGTCCTGTTATATAGAGACCAGAGGAAGGACAGGAGCCATTCCAATTACAACAACCCCAATAACACAGCAATAATCTATCTATCGCTGTGTGTACAATCATAACAATATCAGGTGCAATCATGGAGCTGAATGTGATGACGGTTCTGTATAATATAGCAATTATGAGTGTTGTGTGACAGATGCATGAAGACAGCATCTAAATAAAAACGACCCAGGTATGTGAGAAATGTAATAGCAATTATTGTTGTTGACTTGATGAGCTTTGACTGGTCATGTACGTAGGTTACAGTACCCTCCCTAACATGTTTTGAGGGGTTACTAACAGCATCTGCTGTTGTCCGTCAATACAGATGTTTCATTTTGCAGCGGAGACCTTCTGGAATGCGTCTCAAGCCGACACAAGCACAGGAATACAACCGGCTGCATTACTTCACTTGGAAAGACTTCACTGTGGCTGTTTTGACTACCAGACAGTAAAACATTTCCTCAAGTCAGGACTTTAACAAGATAACATGTATGTTAACATGGGCATCACTTAAGACCATAATAGAATGCATTCCTTCCAGGTGAAATATTAAGTGTGTGTGTGTGTGTGTGTGTGTGTGTGTGTGTGTGTGTGTGTGTGTGTGTGTGTGTGTGTGTGTGTGTGTGTGTGTGTGTGTGTGTGTGCGTGCCACTGCCTACGTGCATGTATGTAAGTGTGTTTTGTATAGCCTACCTGTCCAGCCAGGCCAGTAGACTCTTGGCTGCTCCGATGAGCTCCACCACAGCAGTGAGGAAGTCATTGGGGGGTTTGTGGGACTTCTTGCCCTCGTACGACGGGTTCTTTCTGCGCTCCGACGCTGAGTTGTGGAGGTTGTTGGACGCCGCTCTCATACGACCAACCAGAGTCTTCAGGTTGTCTGTCTCCACCCCATAGTTCTGGAAGACAAAAGAGATAAAAGTTTTTACTTGCATTGACTGTGATTTGTGGTTGTTTTAACCACCCTAGTTGAATGCACTGACTTGTAAGTCCGCTAAAATACCGAAATGTAAATTATAAACTGGGTGGTTCGAGCCCTGAATGCTGATTGGCTGACAGCCGTGGAATATCAGACCGTATACCACGGGTATGACAAAACATTTATTTTTACTGCTCTAATTATGTTGGTAACCCGTTTATAATAGCAATATGGGGGTTTGTGGTATATGGCCAATATACCACGGCTAACGGCTGTATCCAGGCACTCCGCGTTGCGTTAAGAACAGCCCTTAGCCGTGGTATATTGGCCATATACCACACACCCTCGTGACTTATTGCTTAAATGTATGGGCATATTCTCATAACACAACATTCAAAAATAAGAAAGAAATACACCAAGGTTATCTGACTCACTAAGTTTATCATAGTCACATACCATACATGTAGCTATCAGAGCTTTGATTAGTGTGATTAGCATGTGTGTTGTAATCCAGGCTGCATCACATCCAGACGTAATTGTGAGTCCCATAGGGCGCCGCACAATTGGCCCAGCGTCGTCCGGGTTTGGCCGGGGTAGGCTGTCATTGTAAATAAGAATTTGTTCTTAACTGACTTGCCAAGTTAAATAAAGGTTAAATAAATAAAATTTAAATAAAGTCATCAATTCCATTCAATACCAACTGGCTTGGGTTCAGAAAACATTGCCTATGTCCCAAATGGCACCCTATTCCATCTATAGTGCACTACCTTTGGCCAGTCTCATGGGCCCTCATCGGCTCTGGCCAAAAGTAGTGCACTACAGAGTGAAAAGGGTGCCATTTCAGACACAGTCATTACCTTTCTGTTGAATTGTAGAGTGACAGAGGATTAAGGACTCCAGGGTCTTTCTCATGACCAAGTCCCTCTGACCAAGTTCATGACAAAGTTCTCAAGTCCCCCTACACTCAGGACCAGTCACCATGGCAACCTGCATGGCCCATCATCTGACTAAAACATATTCCCTTCCACGTCTACCTGAATTATCTCAAATTCTAAGTGTGTGTGTGTGTGTGTGTGTGTGTGTGTGTGTGTGTGTGTGTGTGTGTGTGTGTGTGTGTGTGTGTGTGTGTGTGTGTGTGTGTGTGTCTTTGTTTGTGCTGAGTGTAAATGTAAGTGTGTGAACAAGGGAGGGAGGAAGATGGCAAGGGAGAACTATCAACCCTTTCATATCTACACAGCTCTAGGGGTTTAATAGCAGGCTAACACCTGTGGATCACTGGCCCTGTAACACCTGTGGATCACTGGCCCTGTAACACCTGTGGATCACTGGCCCTGTAACACCTGTGGATCACTGGCCCTGTAACACCTGTGGATCACTGGTCCTGTAACACCTGTGGATCACTGGCCCTGTAACACCTGTGGATCACTGGCCCTGTAACACCTGTGGATCACTGGCCCTGTAACACCTGTGGATCACTGGCCCTGTAACACCTGTGGATCACTGGCCCTGTAACACCTGTGGATCACTGGCCCTGTAACACCTGTGGATCACTGGCCCTGTAACACCTGTGGATCACTGGCCCTGTAACACCTGTGGATCACTAGCCCTGTAACACCTGTGGATCACTGGCCCTGTAACACCTGTGGATCACTGGCCCTGTAACACCTGTGGATCACTGGTTCTGTAACACCTGTGGATCACTGGCCCTGTAACACCTGTAGCACAGCTATGGTAGACGGAGGTAAAAAGGCCTTAATTAAGTGCAAAGGATGGTGGGATGGGAAAGTCCAACAAGGTCTGATTGAGATCAAATAAAATCTCTTAAATTATTACCTTAATCACTATGAACACACATACACACGCACATACACACGCACACAGACACGCACACAGACACGCACGACAGCTGTTCAGCGCGAACGTTCCTATCCTGAAGCATAGAAGCAATGGAAACTTCTGAAGCCAATGGAATGCCTATTCCTGTTCAGACGCTGAAGAGGGGCAAGGGAAAGTGAAGAAAAGGAGGAAGAGAGCATGTGACAAAGGGAGGAAAAGGAGAAAGTGTTGACTCTGAGATCTACAGCAATTATGATGTATGGGGCACGGTCGGAGAGAGGAGAGGCAGGGGCAAAACCAATCACCAGACGGAAACCACAGGAACAATGGTGTAACGGCTTTTCCCGAGCGGGATGTGTGTATTACAGGTGGGGGGTGGGGTCACATCTGTTTCCTGAGCACCAGGAGATATCCCCGAGAACATAAAGCTCTGCCCAGATTGCATCCCAAATGGCACCCAATTCCCTATACAGTGCACTACGTTTGACCAGGGCCTATAGGGAGTAGTGCACTATGTAGGGTATAGGATGCCATTTGGGATACAGTCCTACTAGTCACCCACAGCCAACACTCAACCCTCACTACTTTATATTGGCCAGATAATGTATATTCCCTCTCACGTAGGACATGGTCAAGATCCCAGTTCATTTCCTCCAACAACCAAAGCTCTCTTAAAAGATAACAAGGTCCGGTATACTACCACCAAAGCTCTCTTAAAAGATAATAAGGTCCGGTATACTACCACCAAAGCTCTCTTAAAAGATAATAAGGTCCGGTATACTACCACCAAAGTTCTCTTAAAAGATAACAAGGTCCGGGATACTACCACTAAAGCTCTCTTAAAAGATAGAAAGGTCCGGTATATACTACCACTAAAGCTCTCTTAAAAGATAACAAGGTCCGGTATATACTACCACTAAAGCTCTCTTAAAAGATAACAAGGTCCGGTGTACTACCACTAAAGCTCTCTTAAAAGATAACAAGGTCCGGTGTACTACCACTAAAGCTCTCTTAAAAGATAACAAGGTTCGGTGTACTACCACTAAAGCTCTCTTAAAAGATAACAAGGTCCGGTGTACTACCACTAAAGCTCTCTTAAAAGATAACAAGGTCCGGTGTACTACCACCACCTGTTCTGGCACCCAATATGTTGCCCCATGCCAGTCTGTTAACCCATGCCAGTTTGTTGCCCCGTGCCAATCTGTTGCCCCGTGCCAATCTGTTGCCCCGTGCCAATCTGTTGCCCTGTGCCAATCTGGTAACCCATGCCAGTTTGTTGCCCCGTGCCAATCTGTTGCCCCATGCCAATCTGTTTCCATGTGCCCTATTAATGTGTGCCACTGTTAGTAATCCTTCACACTAGGGGGTATCAGGGCTCCATTCTCTGGCCTGTGGACCCTATTCAAAAAGCCTTCACAATAGAGTAGAACACTGAGTATACTGTAAATTCTATTTTCAATGTATCGCACACTACACACTGAAGCTAGTCCAGAGAACATAGCACTGGAATACAATACACCGTGTTCTGCACCACTAGCCTGGTCCCAGATCTGTTTGTTGTGACGACCCTCCCACTCTGTCTGCCGAATTCTTTCTCTTTGTTCTTGTTTTCCTTAATAGGATGTTGGTGGGCGGAGCCGGGAGGGTCGTCAGCGAAATGGGACACACCTGGGTTCGAGCCGATTCGTGACATTGTGCTGTATAGCCAATTCCTATGGTCATTCTTGACAATGACAATGATGGGAGTTGCCAAGATGGCACAAACACAGAACATTATTCTTACATCAGCAAAATGTTTATCATTTGATTGATGACAGAAGGGAACTCCTGTTAGACCATGTGATATCCATAGAGAAAGAAGATTCTCTTCCCCACAGAACCCAACGATGTCCACAGTGGGCCTACCTGCAATCCAAACATAAGTCATGTCAGGACTGTGTATGTAATGGAGAACAGAGGCTTCCTGGTGTGAGGCCATGTCATAGGCAGGGCACGACCAGAGAGAGAGAGTATATAAAGTGCATTCAGAAAGTATTCAAACCCCTTCCCTTTTTCCAAATGTTCTTATGTTACATCCTTATTCTAAAATGTATTAAATAAAACAAATTCCTCATCAATCTGCACATAAACACCATAATGACAAACAGGTTTTAGAACAGTAATTCATAAAAACAGATACCTTATTTACATACATATTCAGACCCTTTGCTATGAAACGCCAAATTGAGCTCAGGTGCATCCTGTTTCCATTGATCATCCTTGAGATGTTTCCATCTTGATTGGAGACCACCTGTAGTAAATTCAATTGATTGGACATTATTTGGAAAGGCACACACCTGTCTACATAAGGTCCCACAGTTGACAGTGCATGTCAGAGCAAAAACCAAGCCATGAGGTTGAAGGAATTGTCCATAGAGCTCCGAGACAGGATTGTGTCGAGGCACAGATCTGGGAAAGGGTACCAAAAAATGTCTGCAGCATTGACGGTCCCCAAGAACACAGTGGCCTCCATCATTCTTAAATGGAAGAAGTTTGGAACCACCAACACTCTTCCTGGAGCTGGTTGCCCATCCAAACTGAGCAATCGGGGGAGAAGGGCCTTGGTCAGGGAGGTGACCAAGAACCCGATAGTCAATCTGACAAAGCTCCAGAGTTCCTCTGTGGTGATGGGAGAACCTTCCAGAAAAACTACCATCTCTGCAGCACTCCACCGATCAGGCCCTTATGGTAGAGTGGAACATTACAGCCTGTTTGAAGTTTGCCAAAAGGCACATAAAGGACTCTCAGATCATGAGAATCCAAATTCTCTGATCTGATGAAACCAAGATTGAACTCTGGCCTGAATCCCAAGTGTCATGTCTGGAGGAAACCTGGCAACATCCCTACAGTGGAGCATGGTGGTGGCAGCATCATGCTGTGGGGATGTTTTTCAGCAGCAGGGACTGGGAGACTAGTCAGGGTCGAGGGAAAGATGAACGGAGCAAAAGTACAGAGATATCCTTGATGAAAACCTGCTTCAGAGCGCTCAGGACCTCAGACTGGGGCGAAGGTTCACCTTCCAACAGGACAACGACCCTAAGCACACAGCCAAGACAACACAGGAGTGGCTTCGGGACAAATTTCTGAATGTCCTTGAGTGGCCCAGCCAGAGAACAGACTTGAACCCGATCTAACATCTCTGGAGAGACCTGAAAATAGCTGGGCAGCGACGCTCACCATCCAACCTGACAGAGCTTGAGAGGATCTGCAGAGAAAAATGGGAGAAACTCCCCAAATACAGGTGTGCCAAGCTTGTAGCGTCATAACCAAGAAGACTCGAGGCTGTAATCACTGCCAAAGGTGCTTCAACAAAGTAACGAGTAAAGGGTCTGAATACATATGTAAATGTGATATTTCAGTTTCAAATCTAAAAACCTGTTTTTGCAGAGAGAGAGGGAGAAGAGTGACAGAGAGGCAGCTGACTGGGCATTCTTACCTATGCTAGCCTATCCCATCTGTGGGCTGCTTGGACATACAACCAGGGGTACAACTTTGGTTTTAGAAGTGGGGGGGACATAACCTGGCGGGGATCTGGGGGTCCTCCCTCAGAAGTGGTTGGGGCATCTAAAGCTAATTTCCTGCATTTCTACGCAATCTAATATACCCCTTTTGGGGTCACTTATTGTAAATAAGAATAGAATATGTTTCTTAACACTTCTACATGAATGTGGATGTGGATGCTACCATGATTATGGATAATCCTGAAGGAAAAGTTATAGACGCACAAATATCATACCCCCCAAAAATACTAACCTCCCCCGTTATTGTAAGGGTGAGAGGTTAGTATGTCTTGGGGGTATGATATTTGTGCGTCTAACCTTCTCACTCATCATTATTCACGATTCATTCAGGCCTATCCGTAATCATGGTAGCATCCACATTAATGTTGAAGTGTTTAGAAACATATTATATTGTTATTTACAATAAAGGTGACTCCAAAATGACATAATACATTATGTACCATTAATTTCTATTGAGCACAAAATAATCTGAAATACAACCAAAACTAAAAGGAAATGCATCCAACAAGTTTGTAGTCACAAACCTTTAAAAATGGGGGGACTAAGTACAAAATGTGCTCTAATTTCAAAAACGGTTCACTTGATATGGATGAAAATACAGCGCTCTGACTGATGTGGAGCTACTCTTCTCCAGTACTTTTTTCGGTGTAGCCAGACAACTTTTCTCCTGTAAAATGCAAGATTAACTTTAAACAAAACATTAGGAAATGTAGCTGGCTACATTCTTTCTATGATAAACATTAGAAATATGATGGACATGCATCGTTTTTGCTTGTGTGGCTGCCAGCCACTTCTGTTGCCATCTGATGAAAATGAAGCTATTTTCTGCCGAATGTTTTGCAATAATGTATTTTCTGTGAAGGAAAACTATAGTTGCACGTCATATAAATTACTCTATTGAAGCAAAAAAAGCACTGTTCACTTTCATTATAAAACCCTGTCAATGCACAGCTGGACTCCTGCTTTCTCCCATTGAGCTATTTACAAACAAACATGTGACTGGCTCAACTGTTCTGGGGAACTATGGTAAGCTACATAATGTAAAATAATGTAACAGAATCTGTGATCTGCTTTATCTCCTAAAGTATTGCACAAGTTGACTGCAGGTACCTACTTAAAAAGTAGCTACAAATATTAAAATAGTCAAACTTCAAAGAAATAGTTTCAACAGTATTGACGGTATCGAAAAGCCGCTTGGACACACTCGACCCTGACCCTAACCCTGACCCTAAACCCAACCCTGACCCTAACCCTGACCCTAACCCTGACCCTGACCCTAACACGTTCATGGGCCGCTTGGACACACTCATCCCTAACCCTGACCCTAACACGTTCATGGGCCGCTTCGACACACTCATCCCTAACCCTGACCCTAACACGTTCATGGGCCGCTTCGACACACTCATCCCTAACCGTAACCCATTAATGGGTCACTTGGACACACTTAAGCTGAGGGAGAGAGAGATGGAGAAAGAGAGAGAGTTAGAGAGAGTGTGTGAAAGAGAGAGAGAGAGAGAGAGAGAGGCAGCTGACCGGACATTCTTCCCTAATCCCAGTGTCTTGACCAATGCCAGCCTCTCCCATCCATGGGACGTTTGGACACGCTCAAGTTGGGCTCGTTCTGGGATCGCTCTGGGCTAAATAACAATCACTCTGCCGAAGGCACAACAAGCTCTTACTCTTTTTTACTGTTTATTCAAGAGGACCCTCAAAAACAAGATGGTAGTTCAAGATACCCCCTAAAATAAAAATGTCAAAGCCACTTGATACCAAGGCACTGGCATAATGCACTGACTTTCTCACTGTTACAGCTTAACTAAAGTTATCAGAAGGAAAGCTAGTACCAGAAGCACCACTCAGACTCAGTAGGCCTACTACACACATCTAGCCCCATACACTATCACTTCACCAGGTTCATTGGAAATTACAGGGGCATGAATGTTATCATGCTGGAATGTGGTCTAATTCCCACTTTTAGAGTGACCTAAAATGACATTGCCATTTGGGACATGGGAACGGGAAGTTGACACGCGATCAAACCATGATCAAACAATAGTTATGCGATATTTGAATGGATGATTGGACATGACGTTGGTTGATAGTCTGACATCTGTAGATCATATATACGCCTAAGGGACTATTCAAATAAAGTGTGACCAAACCTTATGCTCTGATAGGATATGAAGGAAGGTGTGTGTGTGGTAGGTGTGGTGATTATTAGACTACTAACCAGAGCACAGAGCAGGTCGACTGCCTCCAGCACCAGTTCCTGGTGTCCAATCCTGGTCACACCCAGTTCTAGCAGGTCCTGGTGGGAGATCTTCAACAGCTGCTCCCCGTCAATCTTCTCACGCTCAAAGTACGGGACATACTGCTGTAGGCTGTCGTCCAGGCCTGGGAAAGAGAGATAGTGAGAGATAGAGAGGGGGAGGAGGGAGAGAGAGAGAGAAAGAGGTAGAGAGAGAGAGAGGTAGAGAGAGAAAGAGGTAGAGAGAGAGAGAGAGAGAGAGAGAGAGAGAGAGAGAGATGTTCAGCAATGTTCACAGAGAATTAGCAATGTGTGTGTGTGTGTGTGTGTGTGTGTGTGTGTGTGTGTGTGTGTGTGTGTGTGTGTGTGTGTGTGTGTGTGTGTGTGTGTGTGTGTGTGTGTGTGTGTGAGAGAGAGAAAGAGGTAGAGAGAGAGGTAGAGAGAGAGAGAGAGATGTTCAACAATGTTCACAGAGAATTAGCAATGTGTGTGTGTGTGTGTGTGTGTGTGTGTGTGTGTGTGTGTGTGTGTGTGTGTGTGTGTGTGTGTGTGTGTGTGTGTGTGTGTGTGTGTGTGTGTGTGAGAGAGAGAAAGAGGTAGAGAGAGAGAGAAAGAGAGAGAGAGGGGTAGAGGGGGAGAGAGAGCGAGACAGATGTAAGACAAAGAGCTTCTTTCAGAGTCCAAGACCTGTTATGATACCACACAAGTGTTGAAGAAAACACGTAGTGAGTCAATACAAGCTGTTTACCAGTCCATCACTCAGGCATTTCTCAGGATAGCACTGTCCAGCAATAACCAGAATCAAACTGATCTCTGACCACAAGTGACCACACATCTAGCCACACAGAATCAAACTGATCTCTGACCACCAGTGACCACACATCTAACCACCCAGAATCAAACTGATCTCTGACCACCAGTGACCACACATCTAACCACCCAGAATTCCACACCGTACACATAGCAGCAGAGGTTATGACCATCACATACAGCATCTCATCTGATGTTCAGACCTTCTGACCCAAACGGCATTAGTAACTGGTCCCCAAAACGGATATGTTTGTAAATAGTGAAGAAAAAAGCAACTGCCACCACATGTGACCATTAAAATCCCAGACAACCATTGCTCCGTTTGGCTTGGAATGCCGCGCTACGCCACAGATGACTCACTTTGAAACTACGTCCCAAATGGCACCTTATTTCTTAAGTGGACATAGGGTGCCATAGTGCACTACTTTTGACCAGGGGACATAGGGAATAAGGTGCCATAGTGCACTACTTTTGACCAGGGGTCATAGGGAATAGGGTGCCATTTGGGACAGATCTCCAGAGTTTACGGAGTAGAAACGCCTCTTAACGAGCCTGTAATGTGTTGCCTTCTGCCACCATTGTGTTAGCACAAGCTAATGACTGTGTTGTTACACTAAAGCACTCTGGTTAATCTTTACGCAACCAAAGTAATGTTTATAAGTGTTTTGACCTTTCACGAGGATAGAACTGCTAAATATTAGATGAAATGCTCATTCTAAATGGTTGGGGAAAGAAATTAGCCCTGTGCCATTGGGTGGAGATGTAGGTGGGCGGAAAGTAATGCATGGGTCAGCTGACAAGGCTTTATGTGTTGTCTATAAGGATGTGATGAAGGGATAAGGTAACTAGCATGCAGGATCACGTTTCAGACACCTGAGGAGGGCAATAATCTCTCTCAACAGCAAGAGAGGGCCAGCCAATGTCACGCTACACAGCCCACCACCTGTTAATGATGACACACAACAGGTGAATCCCAAACGGCCAGAGCCCATCAAAAGTAATGCAAGATTTTCAAATTAATTTACAGTCATAACATTTGTATCATTCTTCAACTAGATTTAACCTCAACCTTCTTGGGGTTTGGCTCAGTCCAATGTTGGGACAAACTTCAAAGCCCAACTAAACTCTGGCTTAGTGTGGATTACAATGATGAAATATTTCAAAACATCCCTGTCTTCCTGCTTTAGGAACGCTATTCAAAAAGAAAGACTTGTTGACTTTTCCAGCTGAGCATTAATGACTTAACAGTCACTATGGTTACAGGCAAAGATGTCCCCACACACATTAAATATTTACATTGAGAGATCTGTGACCAGGGAAAGTATGTTGCTATCAGTTACAGTATACTGTACCTTCACAAAGACACCAAACAACTGGTGCAGTTGGATGTCGATACAGACATACATTAGGATCTTAATTTTAGCCAGTTTGCTACAGCATGAAAATAATCCTGCAGCAAAAAGAAATGTGAATTATCATGTTGATTATAATTAATGGACATTTTTGTAAGGGTTGATACATTTTTCGTAAGGGAAAATCAAGTCTGAAATTTCGAAGTTGAAATTACAAACTTCAGAAGCCTTTTAAAATCTCAAATACACTACAAGTTTTAAATGTACTGCATTGCAGGAAAGTTGTCCTGTAACAGGGTGATCAAATAAAGATCCTACATCTGTATATAGGCTGCTTTGGAAATGAGTGAAGCACAAATGGAGCTAATTCCAGTTATTTAACTATTGATGCAAAAAGGCAGAACTATTTAACTTCTGATAAGCTGCAAAATATCATTGTTTGTGTACTAGCTGTCCCTTAGCCGAATCAAATTGTACTCGTACAATTGTATAGTTTGTTTATCATGCTTTCACATAATGTGCACAATCACCACCTCAACATAATCTAATCTTCTCTCAATGGATACATGTAGCAGCAGCTCTTAGATCATCAACACATCCGCTCAGTGTGAAAGATCCTTAACACATCCGCTCAGTGTGAAAGCCCCTTAACACATCCGCTCAGTGTGAAAGCCCCTTAACACATCCGCTCAGTGTGAAAGCCCCTTAACACATCCGCTCAGTGTGAAAGCCCCTTAACACATCCGCTCAGTGTGAAAGCCCCTTAACACATCCGCTCAGTGTGAAAGATCCTTAACACATCCGCTCAGTGTGAAAGCCCCTTAACACAGCCGCTCAGTGTGAAAGCCCCTTAACACACTGTACATTTCACATGTGAAAACACGCCAAAAAACAGTCAGCCAAATGAAAAGTCTTCTAATTTTTTTATTTTTTTATTTATCCGTTATTTTACCAGGTAAGTTGACTGAGAACACGTTCTCATTTGCAGCAACGACCTGGGGAATAGTTACAGGGGAGAGGAGGGGGATGAATGAGCCAATTGTAAATCTGGACACAGATCATGCCCGACCTACTCCCAAATCCTGTGGCTAACAGGCATATAGCAGAGTATTAGGAGGGGGGGGGGGGGGTGGGGTAGTTTCTCAAGGTTTTGTTACAAATGAGGGAATGGTGCAACCCTCTCTCTCTTTACTATCCTTCTTCCCATGAAGTATTCACAGCTCTGGCCCTCTGGCCTCACAACCAATGAACTGACAGTGGGCTAGCCGTTTGTGTACAAAAGGCAGTAGCACTGTACGACTCTATTGCTTTTACACTGACCAACCTCTTTAACAGACAGAAGCATCTTAATTGTTTTCACTGCTCTATTGACAGTTGACAATAGCCCAAGATTCTACAAATGGCTCCAACTTGAGACAGCCCTTTAGGTAACTATGAGAACTTGATAAATTAGAACTCTGAATTCCCCCGTTGACCAGTAAAATCAATGATCATGTTTTATCTCTTCTCTATGCATGTTCACAAAAACAGTGTTATAAAGTAGTCTTGAACTGTTTATGATGAAGGAAATAACCCCATTACAGGATGAACCATGTAGTTCCTACACTCTTACAACAAAAGGGATCTTCGGCTATCCCCATAGGAACCAAAAGGGATCTACCTGTAACCAGAAAGGGCTCGTCAAATAGTTCTCCTATGAAGAACCTTATTGGTTCTAGATAGAACATTTCTTTCTAAGAGTGTATGAATATTGACCTCCTCATCTGATTATGGAGATTTATGCAAAGAAGAAGTGGGTTACTGAGAAAATGGTTGAGGTCAGTAAACTCTTGTGCATGACTCAGGCTGCAATCACATTCCACAGAAAAATCCAGTTAATCATTTATCGGAAACATAAAAACAAACAAAACCCAGACGCGTCCAGAATTTGGTTGCTTTCCTCCTCAAGTGTTTCACTTTCCTTGTCTAGTAAACCATATTCAATGTGTTTTGCTAGACTGTGTTGTGAGTGGTAACATTTAACCAACCAACTGTGATATGTGTGTTAACAAGCTAGCAGCATGCATCCTGTCTATATTCAAAGGTTTGATAGATTGGACATTGAACTGAAGTGAACGCTGCCTCTGGCTTGTTCATCACATCACACAAAGACACGTGTTGTGCCGTCTGGGGTAGACAGGCAATAAATGAGTGGAGTTTGGACCTGCAGAGCTGGGGTCAACATAGGGAATATTTACTTCACCCTTCACAACAGAACAGAGGTGGTGGTTGTCGTCATTCGAGAGGAATTGAGAGGGGTTCTAAAGCATTCAGACTATTTATAGACTCCACTAACCCATTCAGAAAGGACAGGAAACACCCTATCTCAGGAAAACAGATTCATGAGGAAAAAGGATTTCCTTGATCACACAAAACAATTGTGTGTTTGTGAGTGTGAGTGTGTGTGTGTGTGTTCTGGGAAAAATCCAGAATTAGCGTAATAGTAGCCTATCCTATCAAAACAACCAGTGACAGACAGTGCCTACTCTTCACAGATCTCTCCAACATTTGGGGACTAGCAAAGAGGTTACAGGGTTTCCTTATGTACTGTAACAGGGTTAATTAATGGCATGTTTGTTCCCATGGAAACCCTTCTTCTGACTGATATAAACTGGATGGGGACACTATGTCCCTAGTGGCATCCTATTCCCTATATATTGAACTACTTTTGAACAGAGCCCTAGTGCACTTTAGCGTGCCATTTGAGACTCAGCCACTGAAGAGAAAGTTTCCATGCCCTGCTATTTTGAGGAATGATTAGACATAAAACTGAGTCATAATAATAATACTAAATGAATAACAGCCTCTCCTATCTATGTTCCTATGTACGTCAGAGAAACTAATGGTAACACGTAACCAGGATGTATGGTTCTGAGTGAGTCAGTTCAGGCCAACCATTAGTGCGTAGTGATAATGTGGTCAACCATTAGTGTGTCATGCGTGGTGATAATGCGGTCAACCAAATCAAATCAAACTTTATTTGTCACATGTGCCGAAAACAACAAGTGTAGACCTTACCGTGAAATGCTTACTTACAAGCCCTTAACCAACAGTGCAGTTCAAGAAGAGTTAAGAAAATATTTACCAAACACCATTGCTTGCTGTTTGGGGATTTAGGCTGGGTTTCTGTACAGCACTATCAGATATCAGCTGATGTAAGAAGGGCTATATAAATACATTTGATTTGATAAAGTAAAAAATTAACACAATAACATGGCTATATACAGGGGGTACCGGTACGGAGTCAGTGTGCGGGGGTACAGGTTAGTTGAGGTATTTTGTAAATGTAAGGTAGGGGTGAAGTGAAGGGGTGAAGTGACTATGCATAGATAATAAACAGTGAGTAGCAGCAGTGTAAAAACAAGGGGGGGGGGTCAATGTAAATATTCCAGTGGTCATTTGATTAATTGTTCATCAGTCTTATGACTTGGGGGTAGAAGCTGTTAAGGGGCCTTTTGGACCTAGACTTGGCGCTACGGTACCGCTTGCTGTGCAGTAGCAGAGAGAACAGTCTATGACTTGGGAGACTGGAGTCTCTGACAATTTTATGGGCTTTTTCTGACACCGCCTATTATATAGGTCCTGGATGGCAGGAAGCTTGGCCCCAGTGATGTACTGGGCTGTACACACTACCATCTGTAGCGCCTTACGGTCAGATGCCGAGCAGTTGCCATACCAGGCGGTGATGCAACTGGTCAGGATGCTCTCGATGGTGCAGCTGTAGAAGTTTTGAGGATCTGGGGACCCATGCCAAATCTTTTCAGACTCCTGAGGGGGAAAAGGTTTTGTCGTGCCCTCGTCACGACTGTCTTGGTGTGTTTGGACCATTCTTTGGTGATGTGGACAGCAAGGAACTTGAAACTCTCAACCCGCTCTACTACAGCCCTGTCGATGTGAATGGGGGCCTGTTCGGCCTGCCTTTTCCTGTAGTCCACGATCAGCTCCTTTGTCTTGCTCACATTGAGGGAGAGGTTGTTGTCCTGGCACCACACTGCCAGTTCTCTGACCTCCTCCCTATAGGCTGTGTCATTGTTGTCGGTGATCAGGCCTACCTGATCTACCGCCGTCAGCAAACTTAATGATGGTGTTGGAGTCGTGTTTGGCCACACAGTCGTGGGTAAACAAGGAGTACAGGAGGTGACTAAGTACACACCCCTGAGGGGTCCCAGTGTTCAGGATCACCGTGGCAGACGTGTTGTTGCCTACCCTTGCCACCTGGGGGCGGCCTGTCAGGAAGTCCAGGATACAGTTGCAGAGGGAGGTGTTTAGGCCCAGGGTCCTTAGCTTAGTGATGAACTTTGAGGGCACTATGGTGATGAACGCTGAGCTGTTGTCAATGAACAGCATTCTCACATAGGTGTTCCTTTTGTCCAGGTGGGAAAGGGCAGTATGGAGTGCGACTGAGATTGCATCATCTGTGGATCTGTTGATGCGGTATGCGATTCACCATTAGTGTGTACTGCGTAGTCATAATGTGGTCAACCATTAGTGTGTACTGCTTAGTCATAATGTGGTCAACCATTAGTGTATACTGCGTAGTGATAATGTGGTCAACCATTAGTGTATACTGCGTAGTCATAATGTGGTCAACCATTAGTGTGTACTGCTTAGTCATAATGTGGTCAACCATTAGTGTGTACTGCGTAGTGATAATGTGGTCAACCATTAGTGTGTACTGCGTAGTGATAATGTGGTCAACCATTAGTGTGTACTGCGTAGTGATAATGTGGTCAACCATTAGTGTATACTGCGTAGTGATAATGTGGTCAACCATTAGTGTGTACTGAGTAGTGATAATGTGGTCAACCATTAGTGTGTACTGAGTAGTGATAATGTGGTCAACCATTAGTGTGTACTGAGTAGTGATAATGTGGTCAACCATTAGTGTGTACTGAGTAGTGATAATGTGGTCAACCATTAGTGTGTACTGAGTAGTCATAATGTGGTCAACCATTAGTGTGTACTGCTTAGTCATAATGTGGTCAACCATTAGTGTGTAATGAGTAGTGATAATGTGGTCAACCATTAGTGTGTACTGCGTAGTGATAATGTGGTCAACCATTAGTATAGCATCCTGCCAATAAGCCGTTCAGTACATCTGTTACGTGTAAATGCAGCTGCCTATCCCGACTATCTTCCTTTATTCAATACAATTACTTTGAAGACGTTCTGGTGGTGTCATTAAGCTGTAATCAATTTAAACAACATGACCTTGTAGTCATTAGTGACCAGTGGTCACACATAACTGCAACAGGTAGGTAAGTGTATGTGACGTGTCACCCTATGGACTGTGGTAGTAGGTGGGCCCCTAATAATAAGGAACAATTCAAAAAGAAACAGGAAGAGGAGGTTGATCTGTTTCCTCAGAGGTTTGGTTGGGTTCACTCCTGATAAGCTCAACCAATGGCAGAGGGTTGTGATGGTAAGGTGAAAGAGTCTTATGACGCAGACTCAGGTGTCTCCAAGATGAAACTTGGGTTGCATCCTAAATGGAACCCTATTCCCTATAGTGTGCTACTTTTGACCCATGGGGCTAAGGTCAAAAGTAGTGCACTATATAGGGAATAGAGTGCCCTTTGGGACACACCCTTGGCGTCCTCCTCCTCCCTCTAAACAAGCACATAAACTGGATGCTCCTGTCCTGTGGGAAGAAGTTTCATGCATACAGTCTTCCTTATCCAAAAGATAACAGTGAGTGTGTTATGTCACGCCCAAATGAAAAATATCAAAAGGGCAAATCTATATTTATCTAATAGAATAAGGATAACCGCTTGATAACAACCCTTATTTCAAAGTTATTAATGTATGCCTTTCTTTTCTTCAGTAAATAACTCAACAGAATTGGGAGTTGCATGACCTAAATCTATAGTCTTGAATCTTTATTTTCAATCAATCACAATCATCCTCTATAATCGCACCTGCCAGAAGTGCATGGGAAAATGCAGACTTGCCTGAGCGTGTTTCTCACAAATGTTTACTTCTACTGTATCTGACTTATGCATTTTCAAAGTTCATCTCATATATAAGGGGCAGGATATATAAAACATATACTTTTTTACTGTTCATTGTCAATTATTTCCCTGTTATTACTATTATTACTCTCTGTTTATTTATGTGTTTATAAAAATCAAATCAAATCAAAATAAATTGTCACATGCGCAGAATACAACAGGTGTAGACCTTAAAGTGAAATTCTTACTTACAAGCCCTTAACCAACAATGCTTTAAGAAGTAAAAAAATAAATAATTGTTAAGTAAAAAATAGATAAGTAAAAAATATAAAATAAAAGTAACAAATAATTAAACAGCAGCAGTAAAATAACAATAGCGAGGCCATATACAGGGGGTACCAGCTGCTAACAGGTCAAGCGTATCATAATGTCATCAATCACAGCTTAACGACACATCAATATGAACGCATGCCGTAAATGCTGACACAATGGCCATGCAGGGGTTGTGTGGACTGTACTGTCAGATCCTCTACAGGCGCTATCTCATCTAGGGTTGCAAAGGGTCGGAAACTTTTCGGTGAATTTCCGGAATTTTCCCAGAAATGTTTCATGGGAAGTTAAGCCTGGGAATTTTGGTAATTTCGCTTAAATTAATTAAAAAAGTTAGCTTGTAACAGTGAACCTTTTTTGTAGGATACACATAAAGCAAGTCTAGGTCTTGTGGCATATTTTAGTTAAACTATCCCCAATTCAATGGAATTGCAACCCTCTGCATGCACAGTGCATTCTTTCATCACATGCACTCTTCCATCTCATGTACAGCTGATTCTCAAGATCTTGCACACTAATGAGATGCTATTGAGCCCACACTATTACACTGTCTGGGCTAAGGACTACATGCTTTCTGGTAAGTTTTGATTATAATACTGGGTGGGGTGAATATATTTTATATGACATACAATTACTTTTTGTTAACTAGTGAATAGTAGCCTACAGCAAAGTGTGTTTAAATAATTTTTACCTTGTTAAGAATTTCTGCTAGTTAGTTTTTGCTACCATGTGGGTTTTAGCTTGCTTGAGCCTGATAACTGAGTGTTAATTCACCTGTTTCCATACATGTTACATTTGAAAACATTTATCTTACAAATGAGTTGTTTAATCCAACTGTTTAACTATTTATCTGTACATGGAATTGTATTTGGTTTTTTTTTATTCATTTTTTTCTAATCTTTACAGGAAAATGCCACGGGCACTATCTGATGTGTGGAGACATTTCACTGCAGCTAATGTAGAAGGAAAAGCTGTGTACATTTGCAAATACTGTGCCAAAGCATATGTGAAGAATGCAACAAAGATGCAGAATCATCTGGCCAAGTGCATAAAGTTCCCTCAGCACTCACAAAAAGCAACATCTGACAAAAAGTCCCTCTACTTCTATTTGAGGTGAAAATGATGAATCAGACACCTTATCGATAGCAACAGCTCATGGTCCTCCTGGAATCAGAAGTTCTTTTGACTTAATGGAGGAACGTAGTCAGAGAAATGCTGATGAATGTCTTTCTCGAGCTGTGTATGCAACTGGTTCACCTCTGATGCTCACAGGCAATGTGTATTGGAAGAGATTTCTGAATGTTCTTCACCCAGCATACACTCCTCCAACCAAACATGCTTTATCTATTAATTTGCTGGATGCAGAGTTCAACAGAGTTCAAGTGAAGGTCAAGCAAATCATAGAGAAAGCAGACTGTATTGCAATCATCTCTGATGGGTGGTCGAATGTTCGAGGGCAAGGAATAATTAACTACATCATCTCCACCCCTCAACCAGTATTCTACAAGAGCACAGACACAAGGGACAACAGACACACCGGTCTCTACATTGCAGACGAGCTGAAGGCAGTGGGCCACAGAAGATATTTGCACTGGTGACAGACAATGCTGTGAACACGATGGCTGCTTGGTCTGAAGTGGAGGAGTCCTACCCTCATGCATTGAATCTGCTCCTCAAGGACATCATGGCACTGAAAACAATGGATACACTCTACAAGAGAGCTAAGGAAATGGTTAGGTAGGTGAAGGGTCATCAAATTATAGCAGCAATCTACCGCACTGAGCAGTGAGAAGAATAAGAGCACCACATTGAAGCTTCCCAGCGACACCCGTTAGGGTGGTGTTGTCATCATGTTTGACTGTCGCCTGGAGGGGAAGGAGTCTCTCCAAGAAATGGCCATTTCACAGTCTGCCGATATGGACAGCCCCATCAAGAGGATCCTCCTGGATCATGTATTTTGGGAGAGAGTGGTAAGCAGCCTGAAACTCCTGAAACCTATAGCAGTAGCCATTGCGCGGATTGAGGGAGACAATGTCATCCTGTCTGATGTTCAGACTCTGCTTGCAGATGTAAGAGAAGAAATCTGTACTGCCCTGACCACTTCATTGTTGCTCCAAGCAGAGGAAACTGCAGTTCTGAAATACATCAAAAAGTGTGAAGACTTCTGCCTGAAGCCCATACACGCCGCAGCGTACATGTTGGACCCCAGGTATGTTGGGATGAGCATCCTGTCTGGTGCAGAGATCAACAAGGCCTACTGTATGGTGTCATCACTACCGTGTCTCTCCACCTTAGCCTGGATGAGGGCAAGGTTCTTGGCAGTCCTTCAATATTCCCTTTCTTTTGTTGTTCAGTGAAATCATCCCATGTGAAGAGTCAACTCATTTAATTAAAGTTCAATTCGTAACTAAATTGTTTTTTAAATTTCTATTGGAAGGATTTCATAATTTGCAATTATGTCTACTTATGATAAGGTAAAAGTTTGTTTCTGTCTCCATGTGATATGGTAAATATATCCAATGCAAAAAACATCTACATTTAAATTGTATTAATATTAATTTGCATATATTTCCGTTAATTCCCATATATTCCTGTTAATTCTAAAGGAAAGTTTCCACCTCTGAATATTCCACAAAACGTGCAACCCTAGTCTGATCTAAACACAACTCATAGTTTATAACTAATAATAAGGTAGGCTTATATTGTAAGGGCATAAGCAAGGCTTTCCCTGGTTCAGTGTTGCTGGGGCATCACCTAAAGGCAGTTTCCCACACCATTCCATTGGAATCAACACAGTTGAATTCAAGGCATTAGAATAGATACATTCAGAGTTATATTGAAGGCAATAGAAGTTTGCCTCTGACTTTCACACTAAGATGTCACCCTGCCTCCATAGGTTTAGTGATCACCAACAGAAGGGAGAAGTGTGCAGCCCACAATAGAATCCACTCCGCATGGTGATGCATTAGGAATTTTAGGAATTTATTTTGTCATATGTGACAGGACAGGAGTAGGGGTTCATAATGCCTGAAATCCACTGCCATGGTTATTTAGGCACACTATTCAAAGGAGTCAAGTGTGGACATGGATTTTGTAAAGCATAATAGGAAATTAAATGTGCTGATTTAGATGAAAGGGGCAATATGCAGTTGAAACAATAACAAAGCACCCTCCACCTGTAACGGAATTCCTCCTCTTCATCCGAAGAGGAGGAGCAGGGATTCGACCAAAATGCAGCGTTGGAATAGGACATAATGACTTTATTTAACAAGACAAAAAACGAACTAACTTGAATAACTAACAAAATAACAAAACGGAGTAGACAGACCTGGACATGCGAACTTACATAAAACGAAGAACTCACGAACAGGAAAATGACTACACAAAAGAACGAACGTACAAACAAACCGAGACAGTCCCATGTGGCGCGACAAACACAGACACAGGAGACAACCACCCACAACAATCAATGTGAAAACACCTACCTTAATATGGCTCTCAATCAGAGGAAATGAAAACCACCTGCCTCTAATTGAGAACCATATCAGGTCACCCTTTAACAAACATAGAAACACATAACATAGACTACCCACCCAAACTCACGCCCTGACCGTCAAACACATACAAAATAACAGAAAACCGGTCAGGAACGTGACACCACCCCTGTTTCGGTAAAAAGCTGAGGGATGGGGCTAGAGAAACAAACCACTCTCAAATTCATAGCCAGAGCTATGGATGCAAGGACTAGCCATCCATGATATCAAAATTATAGTTTTAGGCATGTTTTGCGGCTATACAGTGTTTGTTAAGATTTACAATGTTTACAACCATTGGAGTAAAACAAGCTTATATGTTAGGTTCTGATGGGGTTGAACTAAGCTCATGATGCATTCCAGAGTTATATTCTTCAAGAATCAATGGGTATATATCATTCATTTCTAAGTTTAAAAAAAATTGATGTAGAAACTGCAGATTGACCCTTTTAAGGTAGCCTACCAGTGGGTTCATAGAAGGTGACAGTTGAGCTTTGGTTGTCAAAACCATATAGTGAGCACATGTACGTTAAAGTAAACATAAACCCTTCTCCCCGTTGGCACACAATTTCCTTTCATCATCAAATGTAATTTTAAAATGGCTTTAAAGATGAGACTTAATAGCTGCCCAAACAAGCAATAAAACACTATGTTACAAAGTATTAATACGACACCTAGGCTGCTTCTAATAGATACCTATCGTCAAATGCAACTTTTGTTGCTATTTGTAACACTGTTATTCACTCAACATTCTCAATACGGGGCAATTTTGAATTGTACGTTGTTGGTAACTAAAACCAATGAAAATCAAATCAAATCAAATTGTATTTGTAACATCCTTCGTCAACAACAGGTGTAGACTAACATTGATACGCTTACTTACGGCCCTTCCCAACAATCCTGAGAGAAAAAAACATAATTAAAGCAGAAAGTTTGACAATTAATTAATTAACAGGCAATTAACTATGCAATAGCCGAATATCGAATTATATAGCTAAAGTGAAACAAACATAGGCTATTCAAAAAATGTATTACACATTAGGCTAATATAATGGTAACAGTGTATGTTAGAATTAGGAAGGCTAATCAACTCACCTCTTATCCAATCTACAACTTGTTTAGAAGTCCACTTTGTTATGGGATCCATCTTTGAATTGGTGCTCTCTAAAATTGAACCGGCTTTTTTTTCTTTGTCTTTTAGGTTAGCTTTGATGAAAAATCAGTATTTCCACATAGTAGGCATAATAGACATGTAACTACGACGAAATTACATGGACATAGTCCTCTCCCGCTACAGCCCCGATGACAGACCGATCGCATGTGGGGAAACAACAAGTTTACAGTGGAGCGGCGCAAACCTGAGAAGGGGCGGGAGTATCCGATTACAGTTCAGGTCATCAACCCTATTCAACTAAAACCGTTACATATATCAATTCTACTAGAGTCTATTGCAGGCAAATAGCGAAGTTTATTGTGAAACTTCATGAATCAACAGGTTTCTGTGACAATAATACAGTACACTAACCTAACCTAACCTACTATTATGAACAACATGTGACGTGTTAGAAATGTATCTCAAACTTTCGCAGGACAGATTCTCACACAACAGTTTGATCTAGTGGTCTCTAATTAGACTCGTCATATAAGTCTTAAACCATCTATTCATGTGTTGGGTGTTGCCCGATGAGACTTTTTTAGGTCCCAAAAGTTTCCCATGGGAAGAGTGCAGGCAACATTGATGTGGGGGCAGTGATATCACACAAGACACGCGGGGACAGGACTTTTAAGGGTTTTATGGGGACTTTGGGTTACATGGGTTATGATAATACTTTTTAGATGACAAGGGTGTAAATGAACAACAACACAATTTATTGTTGGTGGGTGTCATGTTTAATTTAATCAATAAGTTCATAATACTTTTTGGGGGGGACTGGATAAATGACAGGCTTTGCCACTTATATCTAGAAACATCGTAGCATTCATTTGTCTGGCAATACAATCCACAACCTGTAAAACATCATGAGAAGTAAAAGTTTTATTTAAGGAAAGACTGCCCTCTTCTGACAACAGGAAGTTGGTTGTCTTCTGCTACTGTATGTAGACTAGCCTACTACCCACTGGGCTCACTTGGGTTAAATCAATGTTGTTTCCACGTCATTTCAATGGAGTTACCTTGAACCAACCTGTAATACACTTTGAATTGATCAACCCAGTTTCACAGATTATTGTGAAATAGACACGAAGTCAATTTTTTCATGTGCAGTACACAATTTTCTATACAGTGCATTTCAATCACAGATAAAGACAGTAGGTTACTTAATATGACAGAAACAAGGGAGGTTCGTAGGGGAGTATGGGTGGGTGTACAATGCGAACGTCTAGCAACCCAAAGGTTGTGTGTTTGAATCTCGTCACGGACAACTAGTATTTTCGCTAATCAGCTACTTTGTAACTACTTACTATTTCTTTTAGCTACTTTCCAACTACTTAGCATGTTAGCTAACCCTTCCCTATAACATAACTCATAAACCTAACCATTTCACTTCTTAGCTAGCATGTTAACTAGCCCTAAACCTAACCCCAACCTTAACCCCTAGCCTAGCTAACGTTAGCCACAACAAATTGGAATTCGTGTAATGTACCAAAATTAGTTATGAAGAAAGAAAATCATGTAATACACACAAAATGCTTAATGATGAAAATCGTGTATTATACATGAAAAAGTGGGCTTTTTCGGAGGACTGTCAAAAAATGTGTGTCTATTTCACAATAAACTGTTATAGTGTGTCGGAAATTATGTCTGTGCCCATTGGGTAGTAACAGCTGTAGGATTTTAATTTGAGCCGGTGTTACAAGGCACGGCGCTCAGGTTGATCAATGCAGCAGTTGTTGTTAGGAGTGGGAAACCATGTGCTTTATGAGAGCTACACAGAGAAGAAAAATAGACATTCTCTTTAACAAGAGTGTGTGCGTGCGTGTACAATTTATTGCATAAACAAACTTCTGAAGCCTTTTTTAACCTCAAATACACTACACGTTTTAAATGTACTGCATTGCAGGAAGGTTCTCCCGCAGCAGGTGTACAATGCGAACATCTAGCAACCCAAAGGTTGTCACGTATACACCCTCACCGGCCTCTAGGTCATCAGGCTGCTGATTATCCCGCACACCTGTCACCATCGTCTCGCGCACCTGCGCCTCATGACACTCCATCACCTCCTTGCTTATCCTTGCTTGCTATATCTGTCACTGCCTTTGGTTTTTCCTCAGGTGTTATTGACTCTTTTTTCATGTCGGTGCGTTGTTTGTGTTTCAAGTTTCGTGTTTTTTATTTTTATTATTTAAAACACTCACTCCCTGAACTTGCTTCCCGACTCTCAGCGCACTCGTTACACATCTGTACTTGACTTTAGCAGTTGGAGAACACTTGACAGTGAAGTCAATACTAACTCCCCCAATATACATGTACCAAATCTTTTGTTGTTGTTGGTATTTACATTATCTCCATAGCTAACTTGCTCAGATTGGCTATTTGGAACAAGCACGTTCTTTACGTGAATCTGTCGGTGAGCTTGTTCATTGAGGCTCCGAGTAATATAATTACATACATACAGAATACAATATAATAGGATCGCTATGCACAGACTAATCCATGACTAACATTAGGCTCGCAATACAGACTTGTACTATATATGCAGGATTACTTGGGTATTCATTAATGAATGCAATGTAGAACTTGTTCAGACATTGACAAGTAAGCCCTCCTCTGCCGAAATATAAACTTGTTCTGAACAATATTTTCCTTTCTATGCTTGACACGCTTGTGTCCCAAGGTTTTGCTATTCTGTAGTTTTCCACAGGCTAAGACTAATAGAACAAAATAATAATTTGTTTGGAGGAAATTCACTGTGGGCCAGGAAAATGTATCGGCGTTACAAGGGCACGGCGCTCAGGTTGATCAATGCAGCAGTTTGTCCTTCAGTTGGTTTTGTTGTTAGGAGTGGAAAACCATGTGCTTTATGAGAGCTACACAGAGAAGAAAAATAGATATTCTCTTTAACAAGAGTGTGTATGCACGCGTGCGTGTACAATTTATTGCATAAACAATAATATGATATTTGGTACTGTATATGTGTGATAATGAACCGGCAATGTCACAAAAGGTTTTCTTTTTGGTCCTTGACTTGGCGTGCCTCCACAATATACAGTACAATCTCCATCAGTGCCTTTGTAACACCTGTTTCTTTCAGTGCAGTACGCTTTTCGCTTGCAGTGTATCTCTAGACGTCCTGTGTTCAGATGAGACTTCCTGTGTGACTGATGCATTCTTGTTCTGCCTTGAGCATTGGTCATCGTTTGTGATTGCGAAATATCAAACTGTCGGGGCGACAAAACAAACCCAGGCAAGACATAATGTTTAAAAAAAACAACAGGCAAGGAAGACATCACAACATGCTCTATCTAAGACTTCTCTAGTGCCACCCTTCGATCCAGCCTGGTCTCATAGACTAGACGTAACATAGTAAATGTAAATCCGACACACTCATATTAGTATGCTATGTTACGTTTACATAATACAGAAGGTTACTTAGGGCAAAAATGAAAGGAGAGCGGTTGGTTGGTGTGGATGGATGGATGGATGGGTGGGTGAATAATGCAAATGTATAGCAACCCAAAGGTTGTGTGTTCAAATCTCATCAGGGACAACTTTAGCTAATTAGCAACTTTTCAACTATGTACTAATTTTTAGCTACTTTGCAACTACTTACCATGTTAGCTAAGCCTTCCCCTAACCTTAACCCTTTTATCTAAATCCTTCCCCTAACTCTAACCCTAACATTAACCCTTTAACCTAACTCCTAAACCTAACCTTAACACCTAGCCTAGCTAACGTTAGCCAGCTAGCTAACATTAGCCACAACAAATTAGAATTCGGAACATATCATACACTTTGCTAATTCATAACATATCATACGAATTATAATTTGTAACATATCATACGAAATGGATGATGGACATCCACAAATTAATACATACCATACAAAACGTAACATATTATACTAAATTAAGTGTCTCGGATTTACATTCAGAATAATATGAAATGCTCTGAGACCAGGCAGCCAGCATCAGTCAGTATCTGACAGCTGGTGTTCTCATTTGATTGTAGCCTACAACTAGCATGTACTGTAGGTTACTTTACTGTATAAAAATGTACAAGTAGAGTCAGCTATGAATGCAGTAAAATGGAATTCTCACTTACATATAATTTACAAAGTTCAACAATATAGGCCGTCTATCCGCTTGATCTCTTGCAGTGCAAACATGCCAGGAAAAGTAGACCCTTAGCAACTATAGGGTTGAATAAATTCGCCATCAAAAGGTTGCAATAGTAAACTACACATCCAAGAGGAAAACAATTAGCCAGCTAGAACCTCCTGCAAAGTTTGCTAGCTATGTTGCTTCACTCACCAGTAGACAGAGCTGGCTTTTGTGATTATTATCCATATTCTTCAGCATGTTGCTGGCACTGGTGGTGCTGAGAATGAAGAAATATGGTCAAACTAGCAAGTACTGCATTAGGAAAATATTCTCAATCGTTTGCTGAATGAAAATCGCCCACAATTTCAGTTTTCATTCATAGCTCATGCTAGCAACATCAAAGCAACTTTGTAATGACAGACCCAGCAGTGTTTTCAAATCAGACGGACTGACAGCCAGGAGCCAATACGACATGCATTAAGTCAGCTAAATTACACATTTATTCTGTATCACTCAACTCTCATTTATGTGTCTCGTTTGTATTGAGAGGGATATAGCTAGATACACTACATGTCCAAAAGTTTGTGGACACCTATTCAAATGAGTGGATTCGGCTATTTCAGCCACACCCGTTGCTGATAGGTGTATAAAATCGAGCACACAGCATGGCACCATCAACATGGCACCATCATACTTTCAACATGGCACCATCATATGATGCCACCTTTCCAACAAGTCACTTTGTCAAATTTCTGCCCTGCTAGAGCTTACCTGGTCAACTATAAGTGATGTTATTGTGAAGTGGAAATGTCTAAGAGCAACAACGGCTCAGCCACACAAGCTCACAGAATGGGACTGGCGAGTGCTGAAGTGTGTAAGACGTCTGTCTGCGGTTGCAACACTCTACTACCAAGTTCCAAACTGCCTCTGGAAACATCATCAGCACAAAAACTGTTGGTCGGGAGCTTCATGAAATGTGTTTCTATGTCCGAGTAGCCGCACACAAGCCTAAGATCACAATGCGAAATGCCAAGCACACAAACCTAAGATCACCATGCACAATGCCAAGCGTTGGCTGGAGTGGTGTAAAGCTTGCCGCCACTGAACTCTGGAGCAGTGGAAATGCGTTCTCTGGAGTGATGAATCATGCTTCACCATCTGGCAATCAGACAGACAAATCAGGGTTTGGCGGATGCCAGGAGAACGCTAAATGCCCCAATGCATAGTGCCAACTGTAAAGTTTGGTGGAGGATGAATAATGGTCTGGGGCTGTTTTTCGCGGTTCGGGCTAGGCCCCTTAGTTCCAATGAAGGGAAATCTTAACACTACAGTATACAATGACCTTCTAGACAATTCTGTGCTTCCAACTTTGTGGCAACAGTTTGGGGAAGGCTCTTTCCTGTTTTATCATTACAATGCATCTGTGCATAAAATGAGGTCCATACAGAAATGGTTTGTCAAGATCGGTGTGGATGAACTTGACTGGCTTGCACAGAGCCCTGACCTCAACCCAATTGAACACCTTTGGGATGAATTGGAACGTCGACTCCAAGCCAGGCCTAATCGCCCAACATCAGTGTCCGACCTCACTAATGCTCTAGTGGCTGAATGGAAGCAAGTTCCCGCAGCAATGTTCCAACATCTAGTGGAAAGCCTTTTTATTTTTTATTTATTTCACCTTTATTTAACCAGGTAAGCCAGTTGAGAACAAGTTCTCATTTACAACTGCGACCTGGCCAAGATAAAGCAAAGCAGTGCTACAAAAACAACACAGACTTACACATGGGATAAACAATCGTACAGTCAATAACACAATAGAAAAATCTGCATAAAGTGTGTGCAAATGAAGTAAGGAGGTAAGGCAATAAATAGGCCAATAGTGGCGAAGTAATTACAATTTATCAATTTACACTGGAGTGATATATGTGCAGATGAGGATGTGCAGGTAGAAATACCGGTGTGCAAAAGAGCAGAAAAACAAATATAGGGATGGGGTAGGTATTTAGTTGGATGGGCTATTTACAGATGGGCTGTGTACAGCTGCAGCAATCGGTAAGCTGCTCTGACAGCTGATGCTTACTGTTAGTGAGGGAGATATAAGTCTCCAACTTCAGGGATTTTTGCAATTCGTTCCAGTCATTGGCAGCAGAGAACTGGAAGGAAAGGCGGCCAAAGGAGGTGTTGGCTTTGGGGATGACCAGTGAATATACCTGCTGGAGTGCATGCTACGGATGGGTGTTGCTATGGTGACCAGTGAGCTGAGATAAGGTGGAGATTTACCTCCCAGAGGAGTGGAGGCTGTTATTGCAGCAAAGGGGGGAGAAAATCCATATTAATGCCCATGATTTTGGAATGAGATGTTCGACAAGCAGGTGTCCACATACTTTTGGTCATGTAGTATAAGTACTGTTAAATGTGTTGCTGTACTCTTGGAATGATCAGAGGGACAGATAGAACGTGTGTGAGATAAATGATCAATAAGCGTAATTACCTGGAGAAATCCCACCTGCAATTTCTAAACAAAGCTGCTTTTATTTTTGTTTAATTTAACCTTTATTTAACTAGACAAGTAAGTTAAGAACACATTCTTATTTACAATGACGGCCTACCAAAATGCAAAATGCCTCCTGCGGGGACGGGGGCTGGGATTACAAATAAAAATATAGGTCAAAACACACATCACGACGAGATACCACAACACTACATAAAGACTGTACTTATAACTTGTAAAACCTTCCTTTGAATAATTTTGAAGTGATCCAAATGGCAAATTCCTCTTTCATCTATACATTTTGAGATACGTAAAACCAGAAAAAAGTTATTTTTTATTTGGGAGTCTGGCTTTAAGGCTTGTTACTGTATATAACCTGTCTGAGACACTGGTTGCATCCCAAATGGCACCCTATTCCCCGGCAAAGTGCACTACTTTTGACCAGATCCTTATAGGCCTTGGTCAAAAGTAGTGCACTATATAGGGAATAGGGTGCCATTTGGTAAGCAGCCTCTCACACTGAGTCTGGAGCCGAAGTTTCAACATACTTTGTTGAACTGGATGTCTGACACAGAGCTCTGTGTTTTGCTTTAGAAATGTGTGAATGACTCATACTAGAAAACGTTGGCATATCAAGACTTGCTGTTAAACATAACATTAATTAGTCTTGACAGTCAACTTATTTTTCTGCTGACGATGAAACTTAGGTCTAAAACACTATTTCTCCCTCTCCCTCTCTGTCAGCATGTTTGGATGAGTGTGCATAACCTGGGTAATCAATGTTACGTCCCAAATGGCACCCTATTCTCTATATAGTGCACTACTTTTGACCACTATACAGGGAATAGGGTGCTATTTGGGGATGCAAAAAATGCCTCTCAGAGGGTGGTCTGGGTCTGGCACCAAGGTAGAGGACAACTGGACTATAAGAGGAACATCCATGTAGATATGACCTTCCTTCATTTTCCAAATGAACCTGAGGTTTGGCACCAATCTGTATTTTTCTTTCTACATGCTGTCAGATCCAGTTTCATTATGTTGTACCACCTACTTGTCAGTCGTCTCTTTCCTTCATTTAATCTTTAACCTCTAACTAATGTGTTTCCTGTTAAAAGGTCTTTCCATTTCTACTCCATAAAACTCATGCACGCGAACACGCAGACTCACACTCACCTATTAGGCCAATCTTTTAGGATCAGGATAACTGTAAAAGGGAATTATACCATGGCAACTAACTGCCAATATTTACAATACATTGTTGCCAGGTCCAGTGGCTCTGCTGTATGTAGATGAAGATAGAGGAGGTGGAGGTCGGAACAATGATGTATTATACACGTAGCACAGGAAACGGTTCTACTGGAGAGTCGAACCACAAATAATTACATAGGCTACTGTTTTTTTCCCTTGTAGCATGAAAAGCATAGGTCCTGCAAAAGTCGATTTCCTACCAATGTCTAGTTGAAGAGCATTGCTCTCTAAAGAATAGCATTAAACTGAAAGAAAATACGATTGAAAAGTGAAATAGTGGCCTCCCGGGTGGCGCAGTGGTCTAGGGCACTGCATCGCAGTGCTAACTGCGCCACCAGAGTCTCTGGGTTCGCGCCCAGGCTCTGTCGCAGCCGGCCGCGACCGGGAGGTCCGTGGGGCGACGCACAATTGGCATAGCGTCGTCCGGGTTAGGGAGGGTTTGGCCGGTAGGGATATCCTTGTCTCATCGCGCTCCAGCGACTCCTGTGGCGGGCCGGGCGCAGTGCGCGCTAACCAAGGGGGCCAGGTACACGGTGTTTCCTCCGACACATTGGTGCGGCTGGCTTCCGGGTTGGAGGCGCGCTGTGTTAAGAAGCAGTGCGGCTTGGTTGGGTTGTGCTTCGGAGGACGCATGGCTTTCAACCTTCGTCTCTCCCGAGCCCGTACGGGAGTTGTAGCGATGAGACAAGATAGTAATTACTAGCGATTGGATACCACGAACATTGGGGAGAAAATGGGATAAAAAAAAAAAAAAAAAAAAAAAAAAAGAAAAAAAGAAAAAGAAAAGTGAAATAGTGAAAAAAAATATTCAGGTTATTTTAGCAGCACTGATTATATGCAAGACTAAGGGCATGACCTATAAAGTAAAACAATTAAAATCATATTAATGCCATGCCTCCTATTGCCAAAACATTAACACATACAAATCCCACCTTGCCACAGTCCAGTAGGCCTACATGAGTATAAAAGTATAAAACAATCTATACTGAACAAAAATACACTATATATACAAAAGTATGTGGACACCCCTTCAAATTAGTGGATTCGGCTATTTCAGCCACACCCGTTGCTGACCGGTGTATAAAATTGAGCACACAGCCATGCAATCTCCATAGACAAACATTGGCAGTAGAATGGCCTTACTGAAGAGCTCAGTGACTTTCAACGTGGCACCGTCACAGGATACCACCTTTCCAAAAGTCAAGTTTGTCAAATTTCTGCCCTGCTAGAGCTGCCGTCTAGGAGCAACAACGGCTCAGCTGCGAAGTGATAGGCCACACAAGCTCACAGAACGGGACTGGCAAGTGCTGAAGCGTGTAACGCTTAAAAATCGTCTGTCTTCGGTTGCAATGCTCACTACTGAGTTCCAAACTGCCTCTGAAAGCAACGTGAGCACAAAAACTGTTGGTCGGGAGCTTCATGAAATGGGTTTCCATGGCCGAGTAATCGCACTTCACCATCTGGCAGTCCAACAGACGAATCAGGGTTTGGTGGATGCAAGGAGAACGCTACCTGCCCCAATGCATAGTGCCAACTGTAAAGTTTGGTGGAGGAGGATTAATGGTCTGAGGCTGTTTTTCATGGTTCGGGCTAGGCCCCTTAGTTCCAGTGAAGAGAAATCTTAATGCTACAGCATACAATTACATTCTAGACGATTCTGTGCATCAAACTTTGTGGCAACAGTTTGGGGAAGGCCCTTTCCTGTTTCAGCATAACAATGCCCTCGTGCACCAAGCGAGGTCCATAAAGAAACGGTTTGCCAAGATCGGTGTGGATGAACTTGACTGGCCTGCACAGAGCCCTGACCTTAACCCCATCGAACACCTTTGGGATGAATTGGAATGCCGACTGCGAGCCAGGCCTAATCGCCCAACATCAGTGTCCGACCTCACTAATGCTCTTGTGGCTGAATGGAAGCAAGTCCCTGCAGCAACATCTAGTGGAAAGCCTTCCCAGAACAGTGGAGGCTGTTATAGCAGAAAAGGGGGTAGCAACTCCATATTAATGCCCATGATTTTGGAATGAGATGTTCAACGAACAGGTATACACATTATTTTGGTCATGTAGTGCATAAACACAACATGCAACAATTTCAAAGATTTTACTGAGTCACAGTTCTTATAAGGAAATCAGTCAATTTAAATAACTGAATTAAGCCCTAATATATGGATTTCACATGAGTGGGAATATAGATATGAATTTGTTGGTGACAGATAGCTTAAGAAAAGGTAGAGGAGTGGATCGGAAAAACACCATTTGCCTCATGCAGTGCGACACATCTCCATCGCATTGAGTTGATCAGGCTGTTGATTGTGGCCTGTGGAATGTTGTCCCACTCCTCTTCAATGGCTTTGCAAAGTATCTGGATATTAGCGGGAACTGGAACACACTGTCGAACATGTCGATGCAGAGCATCCCAAACATGCTCAATGGGTGACATGTCTGGTGAATATGCAGGCCATGGAAGAAGTGGGACATTTTCAGCATTTAGGAACTGTGTACAGATCCTTGTGACATGGGGCCGTGCATTATCATGCTGAAACATGAGGTGATGGCGGCGGATGAATGGCATGACAATGGGCCTCAGGCTTTCGTCATGGTATCTCTGTGCATTCAAATTGCCATCGATAATATACAATTGTGTTCATTGTTAGCAGCTTATGTCTGCCCATATCATAACCCCACCGCCACCATGGGGCACTCTGTTCACAACGCTGACCTCAGCAAACCCTTCGTTCCCACACGACGCCATACACGTTGTCTGACATCTGCCAGGTACAGTTGAAACCGGTATTCATCCGTTAAGAACACACTTCTCCAGCAGGCCAGTAGCCATTGAAGGTGAGCATTTGCCCACTGAAGTTGGTTATGATGCCAAACTGCAGTCAGGTCAAGACCCTAGTGAGGACGATGACCATGCAGATGAGCTTCCCTGAAACGGTTACTGACAGTTTGTGCAGAAATTCTTTGGTTGTCCAAACCCACAGTTTCATCAGCTGTCCGGGTGGCTGGTCTCAGAAGATCCCGCAGGTGAAGAAGCCGGATGTGGAGGTCCTGGGCTGACATGGTTACACGTGGTCTTCAGTTGTGCGGCCTGTTGTACGTACTGCCAAATACTCTTAAACTACGTTGGTGGCAGCTTACGGTTGAGAAATTAACATGAAATTCTCTGGCAACTCTGGTGGACATTCCTGCAGCCAGCATGCCAACTGCATGCTCCCTCAATAGTTGAGACATCTGTGGCATTGTGTTGTGTGACAAAACGACACATTTTAGAGTGGCCTTTTATTCCCCAGCACAAGGTGCACCTGTGTAATGACCATGCTGTTTAATCAGCTTCTTGATATGCCACACCTGTCAGGTGGATGGATTATCTTGGCAAAGGAGAAATGCTCACTAACAGGGATGTAAACAAATGTATGCACAACATTTTAGAGAAATAAGCTTTTTGTGCATATGGAACATTTCTGGGGTCTTTTATTTCAGCTCATGAAACACTTTACATGTTGCTTTTATATTTTTGTTCAGGGTATGTAAAATCCAATAAGTGATAATCTATTGCACCACACATGCATTAGTAGCATGGTCCCTGGAGCTCAGCTGTGCTTCACATATAGCCTCCATCCATCCCTGCTGTTCTGCTATGGTGCCAGCCCGGAGGAAGAAGGTCCGCTTCCTGTCCTTAGGAGTAATAGTCCATTCGAATGATCCGTCGCCTCCTTCAACAACCTCTACCACTGCCCCAACCAGGTTGATGGGCTTCAGAAGCTTCTGGATGAAGGAGAAGTGATGTTGTTTTAGATGGCATATATGCTGTGCTTCCCAATTGGCACCCTATTCCCTATATATTGTGCGTTCCTATCGGCACCCTATTCCCTATATTGGCTGCAGAAAGCCTTTGTTGAACTGAAATTGGTACTTCATGGAAGTAAAACTAAGTATATGTTATTTTCCAAATCATGTAAAAATGTATCTGATGATTTATGCATGCATACTTTGGATGGTGCCCTCATTGACCATGTCCCGCTTATAAATATCTGGGCATCTGGATTGTTGAAAAGCTATCTTTCCAAAAGTATGTCGATGAGTTAGTTAACAAATTAAGAATGAAAATAGTCTTCTTCTATAGGAACAGGTCCTGTCTTTAGTTAAATAGCAGAAAACAACTCATTCAGTCAACATTCATTCTGGTTATTGACTATGGCAATATTGTTTATATGAATGCAGCCGCCACTGTATTGAAGCTATTGGATGCAGTTTATCATGGCGCATTGCGCTTTATTACGGGGGATAAGTTCTGTACACATCCTTGCATTTTGTATCAGAAAGTAGGCTGGCCCTCCTTGAAGTCTCATAGATCGATGCATTGTACTCTTTTTGTCTACAAAGCCCTCTTGCATAAACTTCTGCCATAACTTACCTCATTGTTAACCTTCAGACATATAAGTTACCAGACCTGGACTCAGGGATGACTAACCCTGGAGATCCCTTCAATCACCACTGAGTAGGTACATCTGCTTTTTGTTTTTTTGGCCTCTCATGTTGAATGATCTCCAAAAGTCCTTAAAGTTGATGGAGTTGGTGCCTCTGGGGTAATTCAGGCAGATGTTAGAGGGCCTTTTTACTGAAGAATGTGTATGATTGTGTTTTGCTTTTCATGTATTGTGTAATTGATGTGTATATACATATGTATAGTGTAATTGATGTGTATATACATATGTATAGTGTAATTGATGTGTATATACATATGTATAGTGTAATTGATGTGTATATACATATGTATAGTGTAATTGATGTGTATATACATATGTATAGTGTAATTGATGTGTATATACATATGTATAGTGTAATTGATGTGTATATACATATGTATAGTGTAATTGATGTGTATATACATATGTATAGTGTAATTGATGTGTATATACATATGTATAGTGTAATTGATGTGTATATAGATATGTATAGTGTAATTGATGTGTATATACACTACCAGTCAAAAGTAGTTTTTTTACTATTTTCTACATTGTAGAATAATGAACTATGAAATAACACATATGGAATCATGTAGTAACCAAAAAAGTGTTTAACAAATCAAAATATATTTGAGATTTGAGATTCTTCAAGTAGCCATCCTTTGCCTTGATGACAGCTTTGCACACTCTTGACATTCTCTCAACCAGATTCACCTGAAATGCTTTTCCAGGTGTCTTGAAGGAGTTCCCACTCTGCAGTCCGACTCATCCCAAATGGGGGATTGTGGTCGGGGGATTGTGGAGGCCAGGTCATCTGTTGCAGCACTCCATCACTATCCTTCTTTGTAAAATAGCCCTTACACAGTCTGGAGGTGTGTTGGGTCATTGTCCTGTTGAAAAACAAATGATAGTCCCACTAAACCCAAACCAGATGGGATGGCGTATCGCTGCAGAATGCTGTGGTAGCCATGCTGGTTAAGTGTGTCTTGAATTCTAAATAAATCACAGTGTCATAAATACATCACAGCAAAGCACCCCCATACCATAACACCTTCTCCTCCATGCTTTATAGTGGGAAATACACATGCAGAGATCATCCGTTCACCCACACCGCGTCTCACAAAGACACAGCGATTGGAACCAAAAATCTAAAATTTGGACTCCAGACCAAAGGACAAATTTCCACAAGTCTAATGTCCATTTCTCCTTTTTCTTGGCCGAAGCAAGTCTCTTCTTCTTATTGGTGTCCTTTAGTAGTGGTTTCTTCTTTGCAGCAATTCTTTGAAGCAATTCGACCATGAAGGCCTGAGATGATTGTGGACTAGAGGAAAAAGAGGGCCAAGCACACCCCCATTCTCATCGACGGGGCTGCAGTGGAGCAGGTTGAGAGCTTCAAGGTCCTTGGTGTCCACATCACCAACAAACTAACATGGCACACCATGACAGTTGTGAACAGGGCACAACAAAACCTATTCCCCCTCAGGAGACTGAAAAGATTTGGCATGGGTCCTCAGATCCTCAGGTTCTACAGCTGCACCATCGAGAGCATCCTGACTGGTTGCATCACTGCCTGGTAGCATCACTGCCTGGTATGGCAACTGCTCGGCCTCCGACCACAAGGCACTACAGAGGGTAGTGCGAACAGCCCAGTGCATCACTGGGGCCAAGCTTCCTGCCACTCAGGATCTCTATACCAGGCGGTGTCAGAGGAAGGCCCTAAAAATTGTCAAAGACTCCAGCCACCCTAGTCATAGACTGTTCTCTCTGCTACCACACGGCAAGTGGTTCCGGAGCGCCAGGTCTAGGTCCAAGAGGCTTCTAAACAGCTTCTACCCCCAAGCCATAAGACTCCTGAACATCTAGTCAAATGGCTACCCAGACTATTTGCATTGCCCCCCCCCCCCCCCCCCCCCACCACTGCCACTCTCTGTTGTCATCTATGCATAATCACTTTAATTAACTCTACCTACATGTACATACTACCTCAACTAACCGATACCCCCGCACATTGACTCTGTACCGGCACCCCCCTGTATATATTGTTATTTTTTACTGCTGCTCTTTAATTACTTTTAATTAAAGTTACTTACTTTTTAAAAATTACTTTTTGAAACTGCACTGTCGGTTGGGGGCTCGTAAGTAAGCATTTCACTGTAAGGTCTACACCTGTTGTATTCAGAGTTCAAAGTTCTTGAAATGTTCCGTATTGACTGGCCTTCATGTCTTAAAGTAATAATGGACTGTCATTTCTCTTTGCATATTTGAGCTGTTCTTGCCATAATATGGACTTGGTCTTTTACCAAATAGGGCTATCTTCTGTATACCCCCCTACCTTGTCACAACACAACTGATTGGCTCAAAGCATTAAGAAGGAAAGAAAGGCACACCTGTTAATTGAAATGCATTCCATGAGACTACCTCATGAAGCTGGTTGAGAGAATGCCAAGAGTGTGCAAAGCTGTCATCAAGGCAAAAGGTTTGAAGAATCTCAAATATAAAATATATTTTGATTTGTTTAACACTTTTTTGGTTACCACATGATTCCATGTGTGTTATTTCATAGTTTTGATGTCTTCACTATTATTCTACAATGTAGAAAATAGTAAAAATAAAGAAAAACCCTTGAATGAGTAGGTGTTCTAAAACTTTTGACCGGTAGTGTAGATATGTATAGTGTAATTGATGTGTATATAAATATGTATAGTGTAATTTATGTGTATATACATATGCATTGTGTAATTGATGTGTTCATGCAGGGCTCAACTGCAAAAAAAGACCATGGTCTTAGCATGATTCCCTGGCTAAATAAAGGGTAAATAAAAATGTAATAAAAATATAGTTTACATTTTATGGGTCCTGGTCAAAAGTAGTACACTACAAAGGGAATAGGGTGCAATTTGGAACATATCTATAACCTAGGCATAGTTTGCTGCCTTGTAATAAAATCCCAAAGTAAATGCAATATAGCCTACTGTCTCGACATTTCAAGCATACATGTAGACTAAATAACAATAGCCTACTTTTAATTGACTTTGTAGTCCTTTAACAGTGTTCAAAACACCTAGTTAAGTAAGACCTTGTCACCTTGCTACTGTAGACGTCAGTAAACGGCCCGTTGCTATGGTAACAGGACAACACTGTAGGAAGTAAGGGAACATGTTGCACTGACACCGCTGAAAGTTATAATGTAACGCTTGGTCGTATAGCTACATTATTTGCTGCTTTGTCATAAACATAGGGGCGAAATTGCTGTCTCCTAAATAACAATTTAGTCCTAGCTTGCGTGACAAGTTCCCTAGAAAACTAAATGTTGTCTTCTTACCTCTTCATTTTCACCATACAACAGTAGAGTTTCTTTCAACTGAAACCATGCGCGTTTCCACCGGTGCGTAAAATGAGTGCGCTTGGATAACCATCCTTTTTTGTCCTCTTTTATCTCAACGGGGTTTTCATCTGCGCCGTTAGAGGTCGCAGATACTACAGCCATCATAGAGCTTTGAGAATAACGGGATAAATAGCTGAGAAATTAGCCTATAATTCAAGAGCGTCACACACCCAAAGCCTAGTGGGTAATGTCGTTCTTCTTGTCCAGCCGCACCATCAACTGATGGCGCGCGGAACAAAGACTAGAACTTCCAGTCCCAGAAAGCCCTGTGTTGTGTTGTTACCGAATGAGTGGGGACGGGAGGGTTAATGTCGCGTTTATACACTAGTCGGAAGTAGTAAACACGGACATTTACGACTTGTCAATATACACGTTCCGCGTTCAACCAGTTAGGAAGTCGGACATTTCCGAGTGTCCTAGTTCCGACTAGTACATGAACGCGGCATATTACAGTGCGATAATAGGATACTGATGAACTGGTTGCTATCTGGCTACATGAAGAAAGTTTGTAAAGGAAAGTAGTATAGTTGGCAAAATATTCTGGCTTTGCACTCATGCCAAAATAGGGAGTTTGGAGCCAAATCTAAACACTCACACCCGACCATCGTGATGTCACAGTTCAAGCGTTCGAACTTCTTGGAAGATAAAAATTAACACACACATTTTTCATCTCCAGAGAGTGAAAATCGTCCTTTTCGAAAGGTAAATGTATTTCAAAGATTTGATTCCTAATCAAAAAGCACGTCTACGGACTTTGTGTGGGCATTTATAAGTGAAATAGATCAAGCATAGGCTATGTACAGTTAATCATATTACAAGCAATTACATGAACATGTTTTACCTCTCCCAATCAAATGAGAGCACATATCCAGATGTGTCTTGGTTTCAGATGTGTTAGGCAAGTTTAAATTCATTATGCAAAGGCACAACAAGTGATGATGAAATAATAATAATATTGTTGTTATATTGTTGTTATTATTGATACCCTTTAAATGGTTATATTAACTGATTGTATACAGTACAAGCTGTTTTGCAGCCTATTCATTTACAGTAACGTTTGGCTAATCTATCAATAATCTGACTCATTGATCCGATAGGATAGTTTTTTCCCATCATAAATGTTCTCCATGACCTACTCTCATCTCTAGTTTTATTTGTTACCAGATCATTTACGGGGAATTAGAAACATTCTACTACATGGAGTTGCAACTGAGGAGAACTGCTCTGTGGCTGTTTCTTCTACTCACCATAAGAACTGGCTTTTGTTGCGCTGAGGCTGAACATTCTCCAATGGTTTGGGGCTTTTTGCAGAAGCACTTTGTCCTCCGTGTGGTGTAGAGCTGAGAATGGAAGAAGAATCAACATGCTTTCATTGAACAGTATTTATTGTTATGTGCCTCGTGTGAGCTGTCGAAGAGGAATGGACACAATTTACACTTCAGAGTAATTGTTTATTTTTTATAGAGTTGATGTTCCGTAATACATCAAAGATGTCTTATTTGTAAAAGTAATCTAAACAGTGCTGCTAGAATTCGCTTTGCCCCCCAAATGATCTATCACTTATTCAACTGACTGGATATTCTAAACAAATGACCAAGATGCTTCAACCGATGTTGTTGAATAGAACTTGAGAGCTGCTATTCGAAATAATACGCTCAATGTCGGTCAACTTTGCCTCTTTACCTCGTCAAGAAGACAGAAGACAGCCAATGTCTGCCTGCAGCAGTTCTTCCCCTCCACCCTTACCCAGACTGTGCCCCCTCTCTGTGGCTCCGAATCCAGTCGCCACACCGACTCCTTCACCGTCTCCAAGCCCGCCGGCGACACTCTACAGTCGACTGTCAAATGGAAGTCTCAGCGCCCCGAGCCCCACCAACTCCGGGTGCTCTTTCCACGGGGTGTCTTTTCTTCTCCAGATCGGACTCACCAGGGAAACGGTGAACCTGGATGCCAGCGATCTGTCCGGGCTATCTGCGGTGAAGGAGCTCGTATGTTCAATAGTGGACCAAAAGGTAAGGTAACAATTTACATCACAGTGCTGTTATTACTGTGTAACTAACTACAATGTAATTACAGTGCAACAAATATTATAATGATTCATTATGACAATGTACTTACAGCAGTAACCCTAACCTTAGCTAACCTAACCCTAAAGACAAACCATTTCTTGGCCATATAGTCTTCCTCATGGGCATGCATGGAGACATCAGATCGCATCAAAACCTGAACAAAAATTATACACTCTAAATTATTTTACAGTTGTCTGTGACTTGCTATATTCATCATATTGTATTGCGATTTTAGTTTAGTTTATTAATTCGACCATTAAAAAAAAAATATATATATATATCATTTAATATGACACACAATCTCCTTTAGTGGTCTGTATAGCAAATTGTAATACACTTTATTTATTTGTAGGCTACAATCTTGAGTTAGAGTTAGAAAACTCATATTTGGACAGTTTTTTGTAGTTATTACGTTTTTATAGAGCGTACACATGTGTAGTGTTGAACCATGAGGTGAGGCGTTATATTGTAAAGTAAGCATCAGTGTGAGAGAAAAAAACAAGAGGTTGCATTTGAGAGAAATACAATTGAAACAGGGCAGATATACTGTATAGTTGTGGTTTTCACAGGTGTAATATTCTGTTTTAGTTTCTGCTTAAGAATGTTACACCTGTTTTTGCACACAATAGATGCCCCAGGGGTTGATTAGACACACAATAGATGCCCCAGGGGTTGATTAGACACACAATAGATGCCCCAGGGGTTGATTAGACACACAATAGATGCCCCAGGGGTTGATTAGACACACAATAGATGCCCCAGGGGTTGATTAGACACACAATAGATGCCCCAGGGGTTGATTAGACACACAATAGATGCCCCAGGGGTTGATTAGACACACAATAGATGCCCCAGGGGTTGATTAGACACACAATAGATGCCCCAGGGGTTGATTAGACACACAATAGATGCCCCAGGGGTTGATTAGACACACAATAGATGCCCCAGGGGTTGATTAGACACACAATAGATGCCCCAGGGGTTGATTAGATGAGAGGTGACGGTTTCTCCCTCCTACTTTGCAAAATATTGAAATACTGTGGTAGGCTGGAAAACACAGATAACATAGGTTTCCCAGAGTAGATAGACTACATTACTCAACAACATATTCACTTGCTCTTGTAAGGTATATGGCCTTATCACACATACCATTCCCAGTTTCTCATTCTGTGACAAATACACAGAGCAATGTATAACAAGTTTTTTCTTGTATGGTTCTTGAGTAAAAGTAGAAAAACTACATTTTGTTATGATGATGGGGGATTGACACAACAGCGATGGCACAATATACTGTAGAGGCATGTTTTTACTGTCTGTGTTAGATTTTATCAAAGAAAAGGGGTGTAACATTTTTCATTCTATGTGTGAGCCATAGTGCAACATCAGCTCTTTTCTATTCCTCATTTTAAACATATGGGGCCTATTGCAACGACCATTGGCCAGCATACTAACTCAAGGTCATCTCTGATTAAAAAACATTGCGCTAAAATCACTCGCACAGCTGATCTCAATTGCAACCATCACTTGCCACCGATTTATGTTGAGGTTATCTTTTATTCCTGATTGCTGCCAAAAATGTTCAAGAATACTCCTCCCTCTGGTGGGTATTATCAATGGAACAAATTGATCCTGCTTTTTTAGTAGACTTACGACGAATGATCTATTTTGACAATCAGTCCGTACAACTGAAATAAAGTATTTCCTCGTTTACCACAACAAATCTAATGTGGCAATTTACCCGACATCTTGTATGAATGGAAAACTAATATGGTCTAACCTATTGTTACTATATTTTTTTCTCTCCAATTTATGTAATCCATTAATTACAACTTGTCTTTAAAAAGAAAATGCATCGCAGCGCTTGAGGCGACACTACAGACCTGGGATCGATCCCAGCCGATCCCAGCCTTGACCCATGAGGCAGCGCACAATTGGCCCAGTGTCGTCCGGGTTAGGGGAAGGTTTGGCCGGCCGGGATATCCTTGTTTCATCGCTCTCTAGCAACTCCTTGTGGCGGGGCGGGTGCCTGCAAGCTGACATTGCTTGCCAATTGTATGGTGTTTCCTCCGACACATTGGTAAGGCCGGCTTCCGAGTTAAGCGAGCTGTGTGTCAATAAGCAGTGTGGCTTGGAAGGGTAGTATTTTGGAGGATGCATGGCTCTCGACCTTCGCCTCTCCCAAGTCCGTACGGGAGTTGCAGCGCCCAACAAGACTGTAACTACCAATTGGGGAGAAAAAGTGGTAAAAGTACAAGGGAAAAAAATAAGTTGGCTTGAAAAAGTATGGTAATTTCTTAACAAGATCGGGAGAAATATCCCTGGACTGCAGTGAAAGCTCCTCAGAGGAGGAAGAAGAGAACCATCCTCCTCAGTGAATTTCATACAAATAAAAATAGTGAAAAATTAAAAAAGTTATCCTTTTTAGATGTAACTATACTAAATGTATTCATATGTCACCAAATAGTTGATTAAAACACACTGTTTTGCAATGAAGGTCTACGGTAGCCTCAGCAGCACTCTGTAGGGTAGCACCATAGTGTAGCCGGAGAACAGCTAGCTTCTGTCCTCCTCTGGGTACATTGACTTCAATACAAAATCTAGGAGGCTCATGGTTTTCAACCTCTTCCATAGACTTACATGCAATGGTTCCTCCTTTAAAAGTTGCGAGCTTACACCGCGGGACTTAGAGGTACCCAGCGTCACGGCTTCATTGCTCCAGAACACCACAAGGGGGAGTCAGAGCACTCATTATGCATTTGGGTCCCAAGGTTTTTATGTGACCAATCATATCGAGTGGTTCCAATGACGAATTTGACACGAGACACCCGTCCCTGGTGGCTTTCTTCAACAAAGATGTGTGACAAAACATTACGGGGAAGCAGATGTAAGTAATTATAACATCATAACGAGTCAAGCTAAAAATGTACAATTGAGAGGAATATGTTAGTTAATGTAGAGACAAACGATTGTGCATAAATTAGTCAATTTTTGAAAATTGCGATTTAGCAAGTTAACTGACTAGCTAACATTAGCCAGCTAGCTAGCTGGTGTTATGACATGAGTACAGTATAACATTGTAATTCGTGTTGTTTAATGTTTTAGGGACTCTTGAGAAAACCAGCAAACCAGGCTGTCGTCTTGGGAAACAGTGGATGTAAAGAATCTAGCTAGCTAAAGCATTTACTGCAAATTGAATGTACAACTGTGTAAGCTTGCCTTGCCGTTCAATGCAGCTGAAGTAACATAGTGAGCGAACTACTTACTTGCTTATTGTGTATTGGAGGATAAAAATAACTGTATGTCTATGGATGTGTAGCTAGCTACAGTATGTAGCCAATCTGTGTATGGATCCTAAAACGTTAGGTTCTGAACTAATATACATACCAATCTATGAACCTCAGCTATCATAGTTGTTGTATCAACTTCAAGTCTGAATGGCATTAATGAAGCCTATGGATTGAGTAGAATATAATAACTTTATTGTGCCAAGGATGCAAGTCCTATATACATGTACTGTAGTTATTACCACGCATGAGATCCCCACATTGTAGCCTGTACATTGAATATATTCACTGATCATGTACTCTTCCTTGGCAAATACAGGTGCTGTTCAGGTATGAATCTCTGAGACATTATTTTTCAGTCATATCCAGTACCAGGTGTATCAAACTTAATTCTTTGAATGATGCTATGTCTGCATGTATGTATTACAATTATACACTTCAACAGTGTTTACCACTCCTGCTCCTGGGACATCAATGATTACACATTGTAACTAGAAACATGATTTAAGTAAAGGCTGATTTGTAATTCATATATTTAGAAAAAAAACGTTGCATATCTAACTCCCTTCATCTGCATTAATCTGAGGACACAGGATAGTATTTCAATGAGATACTTAATTTCAACCAGTTGATGTGAAACACTTTATTGAAAGAAGTTCATTATCCAGGTGTTATAAATACACAATACGTAGCATTATATTTATGATAATTGTAATATTATATTATAAATACAAGTTCAATCTGTACTTCAATGCACATATGGTGTGCATTATAAAACGAGGAAGAAAGACGAGGTGGGGAGAGAGGTGTAGAAGACAGAAAGGGAAAGAGGTAAGAACAGAGGCAGACAGCATATGATTAATGAATTACAGTGCTACCCTAATATTCTCTCAGTTCATCACAATTACAGTGTCTCTAGCGGTGTCTCCTAACCAGCCTTGGGCCCCCAGTTGGCCCGAAGGTTATCTTAAGAGCGGGTGACGGGACTGGCTTCCTCTCTCACATCAAAACAAACCTGCAGATTAGAGACAGATGGATAGAGAGAGAGCATGATTAAGCCTTGTTTCTTTTATTCTAACACGGTCTGTCATCATAATCATCAGGAGGTGAAATGCGAAACTGATCTTGGATCTAATTATGACAACTTCTGGATGATGTCCTCCAACCTATCAGAGCTCTTGCAGCTTGAAGTGATATGTTGTCCATCCAGATCAGAGAATGAATCTAGTACTGAAAGTATCTGCTACAGCTAGCTAGTACTGCAGTGCATCAAATGTGGTGAGTAGTTGACTCAAAGAGAGAGAAAGACAATAGTTTAACAGTTTTGAACAAATTCATTTCTTCCAAAATTAAGAAGAAGCAAGAGAGCGAGAGATCTAGTTATATTTGGTTTTATTTGTTTAAACTTTCACTTATCTAATAATGCAGCTAGCTAGTTTAGCCTACTCAAACAGAGAGGTAGGCAATGTTAGCTAGCTACCTATGGCTATCCACACTGGAAATCATCCAATTCAAGGTCAAGTTTTGTGCCAACGGGGCCCGCCGGTGTAACTGCTAAACTGCTTTCTGACTGTACACTGTACTACATGACTATATTGGGTTTACTAGCACGTTCGTTTTAGTAGCTACACTACCAGTCCAAAGTTTTAGAACACCTACTCATTCAAGGGTTTTTCTTTATTTTGACTATTTTCTACATTGTAGAATAATAGTGAAGACATCAAAACTATGAAATAACACGTTGGGTCATTGTCCTGTTGAAAAACAAATTATAGTCTCGCTACGCCAAAACCAGATATGATTGCGTATCGCTGCAGAATGCTGTGGTAGCCATGCTGGTTAAGTGTGACCTGAATTTGAAATAAATCACAAACCGTGTCACTAGCAAAGCACCCCCACACCATAACACCTCCTCCTCCATGCTTTATGATGGGAAATACACATGCAAAGATCATCCGTTCACCCACACCGCGTCTCACCAAGACACGGCTGTTGGAATCAAAAATCTCCAATTTGGGCTCCAGACCAAAGGACAAATTTCCACCAGTCTAATGTCCACTGCTCGTGTTTCTTGGCCCAAGCAAGTCTTTTCTTCTTATTGGTGTCCTTTAGTAGTGGTTTCTTTGTAGCAATTCGACCATGAAAGTCTGATTCACACAGTCTCCTCTGAAAGGTTGAGATGTGTCTTTTACTTGAACTCTGTGAAGCATTTATTTTGGCTGCAATTTCTAAAGCTGATAACTCTAATGAACTTATCCTCTGCAGAAGAGGTAACTGTGGGTCTTCCATTCCTGGGGCGGTCCTCATGAGAGCCAGTTTCATCATAAAGCTTGATGGTTTTTGCAACTGCACTTGAAGAAACTTTCAAAGTTCTTGACATTTTCCAGATTGACTGACCTTCATGTCTTAAAGTAATGATGGAATGTTGTTTATCTTTGCTTATTTGAGCTGTTCTTGCCATAATGTGGACTTGGTCTTTTACCAAATAGGGCTATATTCTGTATAACACCCCTACCTTGTCACAGCACAACTGATTCTCTCAAACACATTAAGAAGGAAAGAAATTCCACAAATTAACTTTTATGAAGGCACACCTGTTAATAGAAATGCATTCCAGTTGACTACCTCATGAAGCTGGTTGAGAGAATGCCAAGAGTGTGCAAAGCTGTCATCAAGGCAAAGGGTGGCTATTTGAAGAATCTCAAATGATTTGTATTTGTTTAACACTTTTTTGTTTACTACATGATTCCATATGTGTTATTTCATAGTTTTAATGTCTTCACTATTATTCTACAATGTAGAAAATAGTCAAAATAAAGAAAAACTCTTGAATGAGTAGGTGTTCTAAAACTTTTGATTGGTAGTGTATGTAGACTATGAAGTGACAACGATGTAGGCTGTGTGTAGCGGTTAGAGGTCATGATATAAAGGTTTGGCTTGTAAAGGTTTTTTGTCTGGTCACAGAAAGTTGATGTGTTGTCCACAAGCAAAGGGAAAAGGTGAGAGGAGGAGATAGTTGTGAGAAGGAATAATATACACAATGATCAAAGTGCTCATGCTGTTTTTATGTGGCTGCTATGAAAGTGAACTGTGTTTGTGTGTGATCAGGGGTGTATTCAATCTGCCGATTCTGTAGAAAAACGCTTCTTAAACGGAAGCAAACGGAACGTAACGGGGGTAAAAATACCTGAATTTGTCTAATAGAAACTCACATTTGCAACTTTTGGACTAATGATTACACCTTAGATCAGCTAGATGCAGGCAAGAGTGTGCAAGACAGTATTGCATGTGTCAGTGTCACCTTGATTACAAAAAAAATTCTCGACCTGTGCACCTACATTTTAAACTTTCATTCATAGGCTAGGTTGTAGCAACCTCATGGTGGTTAAAGGGAAAATTTGAGTATCATGTAGTAGCCTTAACCTATTGATGTTACATTGAGCTGGGTGATTGGAATATGAATGACAGTCATCTAATAGATATTCTGTAATAGAAATAAGGCCACGCTCATAAAAAAGAAAATCATCCTACCTCACTTAAATGACACCGACCGTCACTGCTGGACTGTCCAAACTAGAAATGTGTATTAAATCAATTCAATCGCGATGAGTTAGGCCTATGTCATATTTTTTTATTTAAAATATATTAAAAACGTTTAAATGAAATATAGGCCTACTACTTCTATATTTTTATACTCTAATAAGTATTTTTAAATTCATCAGTCTTACATTTTCTGATGCTCCTGATATGTGGATATTTCATTGGGGCGAGAACGTACGCAGCTGTCTAGTATCATAATCACTTGACACAGTAACAGCGAGAGAACAACTGAACTGCTGGTTTATTCTTGTGAGGTTTTGGTTTCAATCAAGTTTGTTTTAACACGCAGGTGCATATCATCTCCCGTTTGTAGAATTTTAAGAAATCCAGCATTAACCTGCGTTCGTTGCAATCGACCCATCTCATTTAACCACATGTTTATGAGCCTGCTTGCTTGGCCTTCAATCTTGTACTAAGCATTATCCTTCTCTGGAAGCCATGAGTGTATCCAGTATCCACTATTCATACTATATAGGTCAACAACAAAACTACATGTACATCACATTACTGATGGTGGTTCATACCATAAAGAGATGTTGATATGTCTTCCCACCACCTCACTTTCAAAAACTGTCCCAAATGGCTCCCTATTCCTTATGGGCCCTGGTCAAAAGTAGTGCACTATATAGGGAATAAGATGCCATTTGAGACGTAATCCCCCCCCCCCCCCCCGGTGTGGGAGTATTGAAACTCTGGGCCCATATTTACGGTATGTTGGACCATGTAATATTTGTTCTCTTGTAGGAGGGGAACAGGAACAGTCCCCGGGGTGTCCAGAAAGACAGTGGGGAAGTTCCCCTCCCTTGCAGGCCGCCATACTGTCCCGGGCTGCACCAGCCTGCCCGGCTCAGCTCCGTAGTCAGCCCCAACCTCCCTGTCCTGTCACATACCACCGATAAGTGATGTGTGTATATTCTAGCTGGAAGAAACAGAGTTGAGGCTAAAACTGTTAAGTTAATTGATGCAAAATAAATTGCAAGGTAAAAGAGCATGAAATAGAGCAACCTATTCAGACCGAGGGAAAACAATCTGCTTACAGCGTTTACCACTGATTATGTTTTTCATTAATGTATTGCACATGTAGTCTTTGGGTCATTTTAGTGCATTTCTCGCTTACTACGAAGCTCATTAAAGCAAAGGAGCTGAATTGCGGATTGCTGACCTATTCCTTAATGTCCAAACAATTGCACTTTGCCCTAATAAACAGATATGTCTGTATTGCAAACTCTTAACCCAGTGTTGGAACTACAGAACTAGAAGGTTGTATTATATCACATCATTCTATTTTCTATGGTTGGAACACTCCAGCTGGTGAAGTTTCACAGAGATCATCATCATCATCATCATCAGTTCTGAAAATCACTAGGCGATGGGCTACTGAGATACAGTAGGGCTCCTTGCCATTGTAATAATATTAGTCACCACCCAGCTAGCACATAACGTTCTGAGAATCTCGTTTCTTAGACATTTGGTCAGAGCGTTGTTATCTTATGGTTATTTTGCAAACAACCTTCCCACAACTTTCTGGGAATGGTGCAGGATAGTTGCTTGGCTTCAGAACATTCTCAGCACATTTAAGGAACTTGACAAAAAAACGTTATTTTCTTTGAATTTCATTACTTTAAGAGAACGTTTCCTAAAAGTTCAAACATGGTTAGATCTAAATTTAAATTTTGATAATGTTCTATGAACGTTCTCCAACTGGTTTGGCATTGGGAATGTTCTCAAATAGTTCAAAGAAAGTTAAGAAACAATGTTCTTCTGTGGGAATTTCAGTATTTCAGCATAACGTTTCCTACAGGTTTCCTCATGGTTCAATTTAAAGTAATGTTCTCAAATTGATCCAACAGAATTGGGAGAAATAACGTTCTGCCATGAGAATTTCAGCATAAGGTTTTCTGCAGGTTTCCTCGTGGTTCATTTTAAAGTCATGTTCTCAGAACCTTAAGAAAACCACAAGAAAACATTAGTAACGCTCAAAGAATGTTCTAAGAATGTTATTTAAAACGTATACATTCCGTTCTCAGTGTCAACAAAAGTCTCTCTATTCTCTATCTTGTTAAAACCTCTAACGCCTCACAAACCCGGATCCGGGATCCCCCCCATCAAAAAAGCTGACTAGCATAGCCTAGCCTAAAGCCACAGGGATATCATATAATAAAATGTTCATGAAATCACAAGTCCAAGACACCAAATGAAAGATACACATCTTGTGAATCCAGCCATCATTTCTGATTTTTAAAATGTTTTACAGGGAAGACACAATATGTAAATCTATTAGCTAACCACGATAGCAAAAGACACAACTTTTTTTGTCCACCATTTTTTTCCTGCATAGGTAGCTATCACAAATTCGACCAAATAAAGATATAAATAGCCACTAACCAAGAAACAACTTCCTCAGATGACAGTCTGATAACATATTTATTGTATAGCATATGTTTTGTTAGAAAAATGTGCATATTTCAGGTATAAATCATAGTTTACCATTGCAGCCACCATCACAACTCTCACCAAAGCGACTAGAATAACTACAGAGACCATCGTGTATTACCTAATTACTCATCATAAAACATTTCTTAAAAATACACAGCGTACAGCAAATGAAAGACACAGATCTTGTGAATCCAGCCAATATTTCAGATTTTCTAAGTGTTTTACAGCGAAAACACAATATAGCGTTATATTAGCTTACCACAATAGCAAACATCACAACAGCATTGATTCAAGCAAAAAATAGCGATAACGTATAAACCACCAAAATATATTAATTTTTTCACTAACCTTCTCAGAATTCTTCAGATGACAGTCCTATAACATCATATTACACAATGCATATAGAGTTTGTTCGAAAATGTGCATATTTAGCGGCACAAATCGTGGTTATACAATGTGATTAGTGGCCAAAACTTCAAGCAATCTGTCCGGCGCCATCTTGGAGAGGCACCTATTCTAATCGAAAACTATTCATAAACTTGACTAAAAAATACAAGTTGGACAGCAAATGAAAGAAAAATTAGTTCTTAATGCAATCGCTGTGTTACATTTTTAAAATTAACGTTACTTCAGCATACAGCGTGCACTAAAGCGAGACCGCACCGAAATTCATGGCGGAATTATTATTTGACATTTGTCAACATAAATACGAATTAACAACATAAAGATTGCTTACTATTTGCCGAGCTTCCATCAGAATCTTGGGCAAGGTGTCCTTTCTCCAGAACAATCGTCTTTTGGTTGAAAGATGTCCTCTTCTCATGTGGAAAAAGCAGCTAACGATAGCCACCCACTGGAGAGGTGCCCAACTAGTGAAAGCGCGTCACAAAGAAATCCAGGAAAATCGCAATAAACTGATATAAACTGCTATAAGTCGGTTTAAATTAACTACCTTATGATGTCTTTAACACCTATAACGAATAAAAACATGACCGGAGATATAGAACTGCTAAAACGAAAGCGTTTGCAGGACGCCATTGTGATGTCCTCTTGCGCCAGATGTCCCGTTGAAAAGAATGGTACTTCCGTTCCATGATCATTTATAGTGGCCCAGATTGCGCAATCCACTCCATTCAAATTCTCCCCGCTTACTGACATCTAGAGGAAGGCGTATGCAGTGCATGTAGCCCGATGGCTTACATGGGGACTTATAAACTGACCTCAGAACAGGGACCTCGATTTCTGAAATCTCACTCCCTGACAGGAAATGTGCTGCAGAATGAGTTCTGTTTCACTCAGAGAAATAATTCAAACGGATTTAGAAACTAGAGAGTGTTTTCTATCCAATAGTAATAATAATATGCATATTGTACGAGCAAGACTTGAGTACGAGGCAGTTTAATTTGGGAACGAATTTTTACAAAGTCGAAATGGCGCCCCCCTAGTGTCAAGAAGTTTTTAAGTGAGTTGGCCGCACCCACTAATTGGCCACACCTGATCTTAATGAGTGATTGTTTCCTTTGAAATGGGGTCTGTTTGAATAGACTAAAATGAACAGCTTTGTATTAGTTTAAAAAAGATGGCATGCTATCTCCATCCTGGTGGCGCAGTGGACTAATTCAATGGGTAGACAACAGAAGATCATGGGTTTGAATCTCACTGATGCCATACTAACTAAAATAAATGTATGTGTTTGCGTGATTAATGCCTAAGCAAATTCATTTCCATGCATCCTATCTGTGCTTGCAGTTAAAAACAGTTAACCTAAGCAAGCAGTCTTATTGAAACATTCAGTTAAAGTTTTAAAAGTTATTCAAAAACCTTCAAATAACCAATAATTTCCGTTCTCAGAACGTTAATTAAATCTCCCAAGAAAACTTTCAGGGAACCATAGTAAAACGTTCTCAGATCCTCCTTGCAAATTAACCTCCCTTCAAATTAACAGGCGACATTTTCACTTATGTTCTCAGAACATTTTAAAAAAAAGTTACGCTTAAAAAATTTAATCTGTCACCTTTCACACAGATGAGGAAGTGTAATAACATCGGCGGATGGGGTGGATTGAGACGCATCCAATGAAAAAAAAAGATCTCTAGCTTAAATGTACACATTTTGGGGGGGATTTTTGTATTATTTTATTTCCATTGGGGCAAATTTTATTTCCATGGGGGCGTCAAGTCTAGGGAGTAGGTTAAGCAACTTCATTATTCTGCCATAGTTTTTATGGCCATTATTAGACTACACACATTGTGTGACATGAATGACATAGAACTGTGCTGATGGTGAGTGACTTGACTGACTGACCACCCACCCCTCCCACAGTACTGCATGTGGAGCTGTGCCATGTTGGTGGAGTGTATTTCCTGCTCTAAAGTGCCATAGGCTAACAATTAGTTTCAGCCAGTGCACAGGACAAGACTGGAACAGCAGAGAGAACAAAGGTTAACTATGTAGCCTAGAATCTGGATTATACATTTTCTAATCCAATTTATCATTAGGCATCTGATGGTGTGGTGTTATAGTATGAAGATGACTGAGGTCCTCCTCTCCCTTGCGAAGACTACCACCCTTTAAAAAAGCCCTGGTCAAAAGTACTGCATTATATATGGAATAGGGTGCAATTTGGGATGAACCCCTGGTATATGGAAGAGTAGAGATGAGAGAAAGTGTGTGAGAGAGAGAGAGAGAGAGAGAGAGAGAAAGTGTGAGAGAGAAAGAGTGAAAAAGTGTGAGAGAGAGAAAGAGAGAAAATGTGAGAGAGAGAAAGAGAGGAAATGTGAGTGAGAGAAAGAGAGAGAGAGAGCGAGAGAGTGGGGGAAGAGAGAGAGAGAGAGTGAGAAAGAGTGGGAGAGAGAGAGAGAGAGGGGGAGGGAGAGAGAGACATTCCATCTTGCAAAACACACAATACATTGCCTTTAGAAAGTATTCATACCCCTTGACTTAATCCACATTTTCTTGTGTTACAGCCCAAATTCAAAATGGATTAAATATTGTTTTTCTCACCCAATACCCCATAATGACAAAGTGAAAACATGTTTGTAGAAAATGTTGCAAATTTATTGAAAATGAAATACTGAAATACCTCATTTACATAAGTATTCACACCTCTGAGTCAATACATGTTAGAATCACCTTTGGCAGTGATTACAGCTGTGAGTCTTTCTGGGTAAATCGCTACGAGTTTTGCACACCTGGATTATTATTTTTTAATTCTTCAAGCTCTGTCAAGTTGGTTGTTGATCATTGCTAGACAGCCATTTTCAAGTCTTGCCATAGATTTTCAAGAAGATTTAAGTCAAAACTGTAACTAGTCCACCCAGGAACATTCAACGTCATCTTGGTAAGTAACTCCAGTGTATATTTGGACTTATGTTTAAGGTTATTGTCCTGCTGAAAAGTACATTTGTCTCCCAGTGTCTGTTGGAAAGCAGTCAGAACCAAGTTTTCCTCTATGATTTTGCCTGTGCTTAGCTCTATTCCGTTTCTTTTTATCCTAAAAAACTCCCTAGTCCTTGTCGATGACAAGCAAACCCATAACATGATGCAGCCACCACCATGCTTGAAAATATGAAGAGTGGATTTGCCCCAAACATGGATATAAAGTACATTTCTTTGCCACATTTGTTACAGTTTTACTTTAGTGCCTTATTGCAAACAGGATGCATGTTTTGGAATATTTTTATTCTGTACAGGCTTCCTTCTTTTTACTCTGTAATTTGAGTTAGTATTGTGGAGTAACTAAAATGTTGTTGATCTATCCTCACTTTTCTGCTATCACAACCTTTAAACTCTGTAACTGTTTTAAAGTCACCATTGGCCTCATGGCGAAATCCCTGAGCGGTTTCCATCCTCTCCAGCAACTGAGTTAGGAAGGACGCCTGTAATCTTTGTAGTGACTTGGTGTATTGACACACCATCTAAAGTGTAATTATTAACTTCACCATGCTCAAAGGGATAATCAATGTCTGCTCTTAAATTGTTTACATAACAACCAATAGGTGCCCTTTGTGAGGTATTGGAAAACCTCCCTGGTCTTTGTGGTTTAATCTGTGTTTGAAATTCACTGCTCGACTGAGGGACTTTACAGATAATTGTATGTGTGGGGTATAGAGATGAGGTAGTCATTCAAAAAGTATTTCACACAAAGTGATTCCATGTATGTATGTAACTTGTTTAGCACATCTTTACTCCTGATGTTATTTAGGCTAGTTGAATATATTTTGACTCAAGACATTTCAGCATTACATTTTTATTAATTTATTAACATTTCGAAAAACATAATTCCACTTTGACATTATGGGGTATAGTGTGCAGGCCAGTGATACAAAATCTAAATTGAATTTATTTTAAATTTAGGCTGTCAATGGGTGTGAATACCTTCTGAAGGCACTGTAATAGAGGAATTCAGGGATAGCCCATAGGGTATAACAAGTGTTTTATAGGGCATGTTATCAACATTTGGTAAATGTATATGGTGTCTGATTGTGATTTCTCTGGGTACAACTGAGCCTGTATTATTTGAGTCAGTACACTGGGGAACCCCTTTAATGCATTTGTGATGCTGCTGCTTGTGCGTTGGAGAATAATAATTCAGTTTCGCTGTGAGATACATACAATAGAATTGCCGTTCTTTCAGCATGTTGTCATCTGTGTACGCTACCAATAAACTTTGATTTTATTTTTTTAGTACCACGGCACGGTTCCTAAGGATTTATATAAACTTTTATGATTGCTCTTTTTGATTGATAAACCAGGGCTATTACTAGAGTTGAGGGAGGCACACTCATTTCATAATCTCCACAAATCATCTTATATAAAGCCCTGGTGGATTTGGGGAAATCACTTGAGCAGGTTTCGTTCAGTCTTTCTTTGCCTTGTTCTGTTTCTTAAAACTCAGGATCACCAGAATGGATGACTGTGCATGGTGGGACTCTATCTCTATTCTAGCTCTGGTCCAGGTCGTTAGTGCGGCTTGCTAATGTTTAGGAAGGCTCTGCATTAGCAAGCCACACTAACGGCCTGGAACAGAGCTACATCCGACACTGTTGGCATGTTACCTCTTTATTGGACAGGCGAGGGTCATTATCACATTCCTGTAGAATGTGTTCAGCTTTAAGGGCTTCGATCTCTGTAGGAGCCCTAGGCCTTGTATAACATCTCTGGCCTGTTGGCATCCCAAACGACACCATATTCCCTATATAGTGCATTGCTTTTGACCAGAGCTCTGGTCAAAAGTAGCATACTATGTAGTGAATGGAGTGCTATTTGGAACGCACCCTCTGTGAAATGTTTAATGTAGAAAAGATTGTGCTGCCGAGGGGCTTGAACTCATCTGAAATCCCATGGTTATTCAGACTATGTAATGTGAACCGTGTGTGATATGTTGGACCATGTAAGGGTGGCAGTGGGATCTCTGGTTTTGGAGTCTAAGGCGGCGTCCCAAATGACAACCAATTCCCTTTATTCCCCTACGGGTCCTGGTCAATAGTAGTGCACTACAGTGCCTTGCGAAAGTACTCACCCCCCTTGGCATTTTTCCTATTATGTTGCCTTATAACCTGGAATTAAAATCGATTTTTGGGGGGTTTGTATCTTTTGATTTACACAACATGCCTACCACTTTTTATTGTGAAACAAACAAGAAATAAGACAAAAAAACAGAAAACTTGAGCATGCATAACTATTCACCCCCCCCCCCCAAAGTGAATACTTTGTAGAGCCACCTTTTGCAGCATTTTCAGCTGCAAGTCTCTTGGGGTATGTCTCTATAAGCTTGGCACATCTAGCCACTGGGATTTTGCCCATTCTTCAAGGCAAAATTGCTACAGCTCCTTCAAGTTGGATGGGTTCCGCTGGTGTACAGCAATCTTTAAGTCATACCACAGATTCTCAATTGAATTGAGGTCTGGGCTTTGACTAGGCCATTCTAAGACATTTAAATGTTTCCCCTTAAACCACTCAAGTGTTGCTTTAGCAGTATGCTTAGGGTCATTGTCCTGCTGGAAGGTGAACCTCCCTCCCAGTCTCAAATCTCTGGAAGACAAACAGGTTTCCCTCAAGAATTTTCCTGTATTTAGCGGCATCCATCATTCCTTCAATTCTGACCAGTTTCCCAGTCCCTGCCGATGAAAAACATCCCCACAGCATGATGCTGTCACCACCATACTTCACTGTGGGGATGGTGTTCTCGGGGTGATGAGAGGTGTTGGGTTTGCGCCAGACATAATGTTTTCCTTGATGGCCAAAAAGCTCAATTTTAGTCTCATCTGACCAGAGTAGCTTCTTCCATATGTTTGGGAAGTCTCCCACATGTCTTTTGGTGAACACCAAACGTGTTTGCTTATTTTTTTCTTTAATTAAACAATGGCTTTTTTTCAGACTACTCTTCCGTAAAGCCCAGCTCTGTGGAGTGTACAGCTTAAAGTGGTCCTATGGACAGATACTCCAATCTCCGCTGTGGAGCTTTGCAGCTCTTTCAGGGTTATTTTTGGTCTCTTTGATGATTCTCTGATTAATGCCCTCCTTGCCTGGTCCGTGAGTTTTGATGGGCAGCCCTCTCTTGGCAGGTTTGTTGTGGTGCCATATTATTTACATTTTTTAATAATGGCTTTCATGGTGCTCCGTGGGATGTTCAAAGTTTCTGATATTTTTTTATAACCCAACTCTGATCTGTACTTCTCCACAACCTTGTCCCTGACCTGTTTGGAGAGCTCCTTGGTCTTCATGGTGCCGCTTGCTTGGTGGTGCCCCTTGCTTAGTGGTGTTGCGGACTCTGAGGCCTTTCAGAACAGGTGTATATATACTGAGATCATGTGACAGATCATGAGACACTTAAAGTGCACACAGGTGGACTTTATTTAACTGATTATGTGACTTTTGAAGGAAATTGGTTGCACCAGATCTTATTTAGGGGCTTCATAGCAAAGGGGGTGAATACATATGCACGCACCACTTTACTGTTTTAACTTTTTTGAAACAAGTTATTTTTTAAATTTCACTTCACCAATTTGGAATATTTTGTGTATGTCCATTACATGTAATCCAAAATAAAATCCATTTAAATTACGGATTGTAATGAAACAAAATAGGAGGGTGCCATTTGGGATGCACATTAAGTTAATTGTGAGGGTGATGGGTAATGACATTTTGATGTTCCCTATAGAGCCCAATAAGAGTAATGATTCCAAAAAGCAGACAATTATTTCAGGTCTGGTACCATAGCTAGGCTGCGGGTGTGAAAGATTCAGCAGGCTACTGGCATTACACACCTGGCTAACATATTACTGTAGCTCTTTTGGAATCACTTTTATAGATAACTTTGACACCTTCTGGAAACAGAAGATGCTCTACTCTGTCTACGCATTTCATGGCTTTGTTGAGACAATGGCTTATCAATGATCCAAGCCCAGCCTAGATGATCTCTACCATTGTGTTGCTGAATTGTCATAATGCTGCAGCAAATGTACATTATCCCAGGGGCATTGGCATTCACAATGTAAGTAACCTTATTGATGTCCCTCTAACTCCCCTGAAATGCCTCTGTCAATCCTACAGCTATTGTATACAGTATTCATGTGCCTATGAACCACAGTTATATTGTTAGCACTGAGGCGGTGTGCCCTAAGTAGGTAGGAAGTCCACTGTGTGCAGCTCACCCTGCACTATCAGCTCAAACATAAATAACATTGTCATGTCTACTTCTGATAAGCTTCCCAGTAAAGCAACACAAAAAAATCAAGCATCCCAGAAAAGTGCTAAAAATAGCCCACATTAACATATGTAGTCTAAGAAACAAGGTTCATGAAATCAATAACTTGCTAGTAACAGATGACATTCATATCTCTGAAACTCACTTAGATAATACGTTTGATGATATAGTGGTAGCAATACATGGTTATAACATCTACAAAAAAGAAAGAAATGCCAATGAGGGCCGTGTTCTGGTCTATATTCAGAGCCACATTCTTGAAAAGCTTAGATAGGATCTCATGTTAAATACTGTTGAAGTAATATGGCTACAGGTTCACCTGCCTCACCTAAAGCCCATTATTGTGGGAAGCTGCTATGGACCACCAAGTGCTAACAGTCATTATCTGGATAATATGTGTGAAATGCTTGATAATGTACTGTATGTGATCTCAACAGAGAGGTATATTTTCTGGATGACCTTAATATTGACTGACTTTCATCAAGCTGCCCACTCAAGAAAAAGCTTCAAACTGTAACCAGTGCCTGCAACCTGGTTCAGGTTATCAGTCAACTTACCAGGGTATTTACAAACAGCACAGGAATGAAATCATCAACATGTATTGATCACACCTTTACTAATGCTGCAGAAATCTGCCTTAAAGCATTATCCAATACCATAGGATGTAGTTATCACAATATAGTAGCCATGTCTAGGGGAAAAAAACATTATTTTTTTAGGCATGACATTCCTGCAACAAACGTTTACACTACACGTTCAAGTATAACAGACCAAATGATGAAAGACAAGAACTGTTATTTTGAATTCCGAAAAGAGGTGAAAAAAGTATTATTGTCTATCAACAATGATAAGCCACCTGGGTCTGACAACTTGGATGGAAAATTACTGAGGATAATAGCGGACGATATTGCCACTCCTATTTGCCATATATTTGCCACAATCTAAGCCTACAAGAAAGTGTGTCCCCTCAGGCCTGGAGGGAAGCAAAAGTCAGTCCGCTATCCAAGAATAATAAAGCCCCCTTTACTGGCTCAAATAGCCAACCAATCAGTCTATTACCAACCCTTAGTAAACTTTTGGAAAAAATGGTGTTTGACCAGATACAATGCTATTTTACAGTAAACTAATTGAAAACAGACTTTCAGCACACTTATATGGAAGGGCATTCAACATGCATGGTACTTACACAAATGACTGATGATTGTCTGAGAGAAATTGCTGATAAAAGATTGTGGGAGCTGTTTTGTTAGACTTCAGTGCGGCTTTTGACATTACCGGTCATAGTCTGCTGCTGGAAATAAGTATATGTTATGGCTTTACACCCCCTGCTATATTGTGGATAAAGAGTTACCTGTCTAAAAGAACACATAGGGTGTTCTTTAATGGAAGCCTCTCCAACATAATCCAGGTAGAATCAGGAAATCCCCAGGGCAGCTGTCTAGGCCCCTGACTTTTTTCAATCTTTACTAATGACATGTCACTGGCATTGAGTAAAGCCAGTGTGTCTATATATGCGGATGACTCAACACTTTACACGTCAGCTACTACAGTGAGTGAAATTACTGCAACACTTAACAAAGAGCTGCATTCAGTTTCAGAATGGGTGGCAAGAAATATTTCAAAAACTAAAAGCATTGTATTTGGGACATATCATTCACTAAACCCTAAACCTCAACTAAAACTCTTGTAATGAATAATGTGGAAATTGAGCAAGTTGAGGTGAGTAAACTGCTTGGAGTAACCCTGGATAGTAAACTGTCATGGTCAAAACATGTTGATGCAACAGTAGCTAAGATGGGGAGAAGTCTGTCCATAATAAAGTGCTGCTCTGCCTTCTTAACAACACTATTAACAGGGCAGGTCCTACAGGCCCTAGTTTTGTCGCAACGACTACTGTCAAGTCGTGTGGTCAGGTGCCACAAAGAGGGACAGAACAGGGCAGCACGGCTGGCCCTTAAATCTACACGGAGAGCTAACATGTCAATCTCTCATGACTCAAAGTAGAGGAGAGATTGACTATATCACTACTTGTTTTTGTAAGAGGTATTGACATGCTGAATTCACCAAGCTGTCTGTTTAAACTACAAGCACACAGCTCGGTCACCCATGCATACTCCACAAGACATGCCACCAGAGGTCTCTTCACAATCCCAAAGGCCAGAAGAGACTATGGGCGGCGCACAGTAATACATAGAGCCATGGCTAAAATTAACTCCATCCTACATCAGGTAACTGACGCAAGCTGACGCAATATTTAAAAAACAGATAAAAATATACCTTATGGAACAGCGAGACTGTGAAGAGACACACACACAGGCACAGACACACGCATAAACATACACATGATAATACACACACATACACATGGATTTTGTATTGTAGATATGTGGTAGTAGAGTAGTGGCCAGAGGGCACACACTTAATGGGATGTGAAAAGTGTTATGAAATGTAATATTTTTACTCTGGGCAGCAGCTAATTGGGATCCATAATAAATACAAATACAAATGATGTGCGTGAAGCGTTTTCGAAAATGTTGAGTTTTTCAACAGAGGCATTTTCAGATGAAATACCGGTGATGTCCAAAGTGAATGGAACGGATTCAATGTAATTTATTACCAAAAATATATAAAGCCATCTCTACTCTCAGAGTCTACATTGTGTAGGTCAGCGGTGTCAAACTCCTTCCACGGAGGGCCGAGGGTCTGCTGGGTTTTCCTTTCTATTAAGACCTAGACAACCAGGTGAGGGGAGTTCCTTACTTATTAGCGACCTTAATTCATCAATCAAGTAGGGGGTGGAGTGAAAACCTGCAGACACTCGGATACCCGTGGAATGAGTTTGCACGTAATGTAGGTTCTTCCTCTTGACTGGTTTTGTTATTCGCTGTGAATTGATCTTTCAGAGATAAACCAAAATAGAATGATAAGTTACATCACATTGATTGTTTCTTCAAGTGAACATTACATTTTCAGTTCCTGTCTACAAAGATTTCTTCCTTTTTATTGATCTTCTGTGACTGGTTCTCAGTAGTATTTCTAGAGAGTAGAGAAGTGACATCTACAGTATGTGTGGGTCTGTATTGTGGGGGCCTCTGCCTTCCAGGATAGGGTGTAACGTTTACAAGGTGTGGATGGTGTGGATTAGTCACGCTCACTCTTTGCTTAATGTGTTAAGCGACAGACAACGGCTGCATCCCAAATATCACCCTATTGTCCTTTCAGTGCACTACTTTTGACCAGAGCCCATAGGAGAATACGGTGCCATTCGGGACGTAGACAAGCTCTAGGAATGGTGTTTTTCGAGACATAGGGACTAGTACTGGATATAATTTGAATGGATATTCCCACTGCATTCCAGCCTGGTTAAATATTGCCAGTGAGTTCAGCCATGCAGACGACCATGTCCTGTAGTCTCTATTATCTGGCCAACTCTGCACTCCTTCCTCAGCCTAGAGCGCACTGACCTGCCTGTCTGACAGTGACGTTAATTATTGGATAGATTTGGAATTCATCTCTCTTAATAAGCAAAAACAGACCTAAAGTCCTGCTATAGGCCCCCAGTGATGTATTGGGCCATCCACACCAAGTCACTACACCCTTTATATTAGTAAATATAGTATATTATTACTATGCATACTACCTATTCTATTACTTGTTATTTTTGACTTGACTTTTTTTGTTGATATTATCGTTATTGCTATTGAACTGCACTGTTGAGGGAGCATTGTGTAGGGAGCATTGTTGAGGTAGCATTATTGAGGGAGCATTGTTAATGGGAGCTTTGTTGAGGTAGCATTATTGAGGGAGCATTGTTGAGGGAGCACTGTTGAGGGAGCATTGTTGAGGGAGCATTGTTGAGGGGAGGATTGTTTAGGGGAGGATTGTTGAGAGGAGGGTTGTTGAGGGGAGAATTGTTAAGGGGAGAATTATTAAGGGGAGAATTATTGAGGGAGTATTGTTGAGGGAGCATTGTTGAGGGAGCGTTGTTGAGGTAGTGGCTTGCGAACGTATTCACCCCCTTAGCATATTTCCTATTTTGTTGCCTTACAACCTGGAATTAAAATGGATTTTTGGGGGGTTTGTATCATTTGATTTACACAACATGCCTACCACTTTGAAGATGCAAAATATTTTTATCGCGAAACAAACAAGAAATAAGACAAAAAAACTGAAAACATGAGCATGCATAACTATTCACCCCCCCAAAGTGAATACTTTGTAGAGCCACCTTTTGCAGCATTTTCAGCTGCAAGTCTCTTGGGGGTATGTCTCTATAAGCTTGGCACATCTAGCCACTGGGATTTTTGCCCATTCTTCAAGGCAAAATTGCTCCAGCTCCTTCAAGTTGGATGGGTTCCGCTGGTGTACAGCAATCTTTAAGTCATACCACAGATTCTCAATTGGATTGAGGTCTGGGCTTTGACTAGGCCATTCCAAGACATTTAAATGTTTCCCCTTAAACCACTCGAGTGTTGCTTTAGCAGTATGCTTAGGGTCATTGTCCTGCTGGAAGGTGAACCTCCCTCCCAGTCTCAAATCTCTGGAAGACAAACAGGTTTCCCTCAAGAATTTTCCTGTATTTAGCGGCATCCATCATTCCTTCAATTCTGACCAGTTTCCCAGTCCCTGCCGATGAAAAACATCCCCACAGCATGATGCTGCCACCACTATGCTTCAGTGTGGGATGGTGTTTTTGGGGTGATGAGAGGTGTTGGGTTTGCGCCAGACATAGCGTTTTCCTTGATGGCCAAAAAGCTAAATTTTAGTCTCATCTGACCAGAGTACCTTCTTCCATATGTTTGGGGAGTCTCCCACATGCCTTTTGGCAAACACCAAACGTGTTTGCTTATTTTTTTTGGGGTTAATAATGTAATCAGTAGGGAGTTGCAAGTGGTACGTTACCTCATTAACCTTCCTCAGGACTTTAAACAGCCCCACAAATCACACGTTAAGCTTCCGGCCGGGTAGGCGGAGGGGCAGGTTCCGGGTGGAGAGCCAGACCCGGTCGCCTAGAGAGAAGACAGGTGCTTCACTGCGGTGATGGTCGGCCTGTTTCTTGTGCCGACGCAAGGCCCGCTGGAGACAAGTTTGCGCGGCGTTCCAGGTCTCCTCAGCGCGCTGAAACCACTCATCCCGTAGTGCCTGAAGACGTGCGTATAAAGAGCCTCCGCGGTTTGCATGGAAGCCCAGGCAGAGGAAGGAGGCGACAAGCTTTGGAAAACCAGTCCACAACAACGAGAATGGTGGTGTTCCCCTGGGAGAGGGGAAGGTCAGTGACAAGTCCACTGAGAGGTGAGACCAGGGTCGTTGTGGAACCGGCAGGGGAAGGAGCTTTCCATAAGGGAGGTGTCTTGGTGTTTTTGGCTGGGCACAGATGGAGCAGGAAGAGACGTAAACCCGGGCGTCCCTAGCCAAGGTGGGCCACCAGTACTTCTCAGTCAGGCTGGTGATGGTACGGCTTATCCCAGGATGACCCGACACAGGCGCCGGGTGCACCCAGCTACGGAGGTGGTCCCACACACCCGTGGGCACGTAGGCGCGGTTCTCCGGGCACTGTGCAGGTGCGGGTTCCGTGTGCAGGGCCTGCCGTATGTCTGCGTCCATGTCCCACACCACTGGCGCAATGATACGGGACGGAGGGATGATGGGGGTCTCCTCTCCCTCTCTCTCCTCTGCATCATAGATGCGGAACAGGGCGTCTGCCTTCACGTTCTTCGAGCCTGGAATTGGAATCTGGCGAAGAATAGAGCCCACCTGTCCTGTCTCGGGTTTTACCTCTTCACTGCTGTGATGTACTCCAGTTTGCGGTGGTCCGCCCACACCAGGAAAGGGTGTTTGGACCTCTCCAAGCAGTGCCTCCACGCCTTCAGAGCCTTCTTGACCACCAAGATTTCCTGGTACCCGACGTCATAATTCCTCTGGACGGGGCTCAACTGCTTGGAGTAGAAGGCACAGGGCCGCAGCTTTGTAGCGGTTCCGGTGCGCTGGGACAGCACTGCCCCGACTCCTACTTTGGAGGCATCCACCTCGACAATGAAGGGAAGTGAGGGGTAGGGATGTGCCAGCACGGAAGCTCGAATGCCCTCTCCACCTCCGCCATACAACGAAGCCGCTGGGGGCCTCCTCTCAGCAGGGAGGTAAGAGGCGCCACCACCGTGCTGAAGCCCCGGATGAACTTCCGTAAATAGTTGGCGAACCCCAGGAATCGCTGGACTGCTTTCACAGAGTTGGGGATGGGCCATGATCTGACTGTGCTGACGCGTTGCTCCTCCATCTCCATTCCTTCCATGGATATGAGGTAGCCTGGAAAAACACTTATCTTGTTTAACATATAGATCATGCTTATTATACACATCCAACCTTTATGTTTCTGTTCCTGCTGCCCTTGCCACTTTCACATCCTTCGGTCACTTATCAGGGTATAAACCGAATCTCAATAAAAGCGAATTGATGCTGCTTAATATGGCCGCACAAAAATCGCCTTTACATAACTTGCCATTTAAAATTGCTCACAGTAGTTTTATTTATCTCGGGGTACATGTCACAATCAGATTTGAAAACCTTTTTCAAGCCAACTTTGCTCCTCTTTTAACCCGTACTAAGGACGATTTGGAACGCTGGTCTTTGCTACACCTCTCCTTAGTCGCAAGAATTAATTCTATTAAAATTAATACTCTCCCTAAATTCTTATATCTCTATCAGTGCCTACTGATTTTTCTTCCCAATACATTTTTCAAAAAGATCAATGGCCTAATTCTACATGGGACAAAAAGCCCCCAAAGATACAAAAACAGCTTTTGCAAAGGCCCAAACCAGACGGCGGTCTAGCGCTACCGGATTTCAGATTCTATTATTGGGCCACTAACCTTAGGATCATTCAGTACTGGTTGCAGAGCAGGGAGATATTCCCACCTCCAATTTGGCTAGAGACGGAGGCCGCCTCATCTATACCGGCATCATTGTCTTCCCTCGCTTACTCCTCCTTCACCAAAAATATATGTGTGAAAACAACATTGAAGATCTGGAATCAATTTAGGTGCCACTTTGGGTTTCAGACAACCTCTTCTTTGGCTCCGGGAGCCTCAAACCCAGCTTTTCCCCATCTATGGTTGATGGTGCTTTCTCAACATGGTCTAGTCTCGTATTCACAACAAAGCATCCTTCACTCATGCTGCCAAACATACCCTCATAAAACTGACCATCCTACCGATCCTCGACTTCAGCGATGTCATCTACAAAAAAGCCTCCAACACTCTACTCAACAAATTGGATGCAGTCTATCACAGTGCCATCCGTTTTGTCACCAAAGCCCCATATACTACCCACCACTGCGACCGGTACGCTCTCGTTGGCTGGCCCTCGCTTCATATTTATCGTCAAACCCACTGGCTCCAGGTCATCTACAAGTCTTTGCTAGGTAAAGCCCAGCCTTATCTCAGCTCACTGGTCACCATAGCAGCACCCACCCGTAGCACACGCTCCAGCAGGTATATCTCCCTGGTCACCCCCAAAGCCAATTCCTCATTTGGCCGCCTTTCCTTCCAGTTCTCTGCTGCCAATGACTGGAACGAACTGCAAAAATCACTGAAGCTGGAGACTCTTATCTCCCTCACTAGCTTTAAGCACCAGCTGTCAGAGCAGCTCACAGATCACTGCACCTGTACATAGCCCATCTGTAAATAGCCCATCCAACTATCTCATCGCCATACTGTATTTATTTATTTATCTTGCTCCTTTGCACCCCAGTATCTCTACTTGCACATTCATCTTCTGCAAATCTATCACTCCAGTGTTTAATTGGTATATTTTAATTACTTCGCCACCATGGCCTATTTATTGCCTTACCTCCCTTATCTTACCTCATTTGCACACACTATAGACTTTTTCTACTGTATTATTGACTGTATGTTTGTTTATTCGTGTGTAACTCTGTGTTGTTGTATATGTCGAACTGCTTTGCTTTATCTTGGCCAGGTCACAGTTGTAAATGAGAACTTGTTCTCAACTAGCCTACTTGGTTAAATAAAGGTGAAATAAAAAATAAAAAAATGTAAGATTCAGAGATCTCTATATTAACAATACATTTAGTATGTTTGAACAATTATCAGCTAAATTTGGTCTTCCCAGACATAATTTCTTTAGGTTCTTACAAGTCCAGAGTTACGTCCACAGCATAGGGCCCCGATTCCCCTCCCTTCCTGGTGAAACACAGTTTGACACATTTCTTATCCCACTTCCTACTCTGAAAGGCACCTTGTCAATAATCTATAGTCAAATTTGCTCACTACAAACCACCTCATTAAACAATATTAAATCCTCATGGGAGGAGGAACTGGGTGAGGAAATATCTGATGAACTATGGGAAGGGGCACTCAAAAGGGTACATACATCTTCTATTTGTACTCGACACGGTCTCATTCAATGCAAACTCATTCATAGGGCCCACTGGACCAAAGCAAGATTATCCAAAATTTACAAGGATGTGAACCCTAATTGTATATGATGTAACCCATCTCTTGCTAATCATGCACACATGTTTTGGTGTTGCCCATCTCTTGTTGGTTTCTGGAAAGACATCTTTAACATACTCTCAGAATTAAGCGGCACACAGATCGAGTCAGACCCTTTTATTGCACTATTTGGGGTTTCCTTACCCACAATACAACTGACCAAAATGAATAAGGATATAATTGCCTTTGTCACTTTGTTAGCGAGACAATACATTTGACTTAGATGGAAATCCTCTGCACCCCCTTCTCATGCTCTTTGGATTAGATACGTTTTGAATTGCATAAAGTTGGAAAAAATTAAACACATACTCAATAGGTCTATAGACAAATTCTATGCAATGTGGGCTCCCTTCTTTTCTTATGTTAAACGACTACATGTCCCTACAGTTCCAGAGTGATGTATATTTAAATATTGGTGACGTAAGAGGCCTGTTATGTGTATACATGACATCTCGGATGTTAAGGACTGTACTATCTGTGCTAGTTGACCTGTAACAACTGTATCAAAATATGTTTTTTCTTGTCTTTTTATTTTATTTTAAATTGTTTATGTTTGTCCCTCTCTTTGTTTTGCTGTATTGTTGTCTTTGATGTGTTGTTTTGTATTACTACCAAATAACTTTATAGTGCAATTATTTTGTAAATGCAGGTGTTGAAAATTCAATAAACAATGTAAAAAATATATATATACTGTATATAGATCATGCTCCAACAGTCTTCCCAGCACAGACCTGACTAACGAGACATGCTGGGTGCGGTCAGCAGAATAGACCAAAATGTTGTCCATATAAACCACTGTGCCCCGTCCCAGCATGTCCGGAAACACTTAGTTAATAAAGGCCTGGAAGACTGAAGGAGCGTTAGACAGACATTACGAGATACTCGTAATGGCCCGTGGTCGTGGAAAGGGCTGTTTTCCATTCGTCGCCTGCACGAATGTGCACCAGATTGTAGGCGCTCCTCAAGTCCAGCTTCGTGAAGTACTGCGCCCTGTGCATTTGTTCGATGATGGTTGGGATGAGGGGTAAAGGATAGCTGAACTTAATGGTGGCTTTATTCAGAGTTCGATAATCAATGCAGGGGCGCAGTCCCCCATCTTTATTTTTAACAAAAAATAAGCTCTAGGAGGCTGGTGACGTAGAGGGGCGGATAAAACCCTGCTGGAGGCTCTCCTTTACGTAGGTATCCATGGCAACGGTCTCCGCATAGGAGAGAGGATAGACGTGTCCTATCGGGTGGGCTGTGTCAGACAGCAGGTCAATGGCACAGTCCCAGTGGCGATGAGGAGGCAGGCGTGTAGCCTGGAACTTAGATAAAAACTGATGCAGATCCTGGTATTCCTCCGGTAACTCCACTTGAGGGGCGTGGTCTGGACATTCCACTGTAGTGGTGTTGACAGACACCGATAGACAAGTCCCCTGACACTCCTTCAACCAACCCAGCAGTCTCCTCTTAGACCAGGAAATAACAGGGTTATGCCAACTCAACCAGGGGAGACCTAACACAACGTGGTGCGTAGGGGTGTCTATAATCAAAAAGGTGATCAGTTCTAAATGAGTGTCATGGGTCAGCAGAGAAACAGGAACAGTGATGTGATGTATGAGCCCTGTCCCTATTGTATGATTATCCAGGGCTTGAACCGAAATGGGTGACTGTAGGGGAACCAAAGGAATGTGTAATGCAGTGGCCAGTCTAAAAGATTCCTGGCAGCTCTGGAATTAATCAGAGCTAACGGGAGTGAGGGGCTAGGGTATCCAGGGAATTTAATGGGAAAACACACTGTTTGTTGACAGAAAAGAAGGGGAGATTTTGCATCCTACCTGTGTTGGAGCAGGAGAATTACCTGGCTTGTCACCTCCTCGCCTATTAGTGTATAGAGGGCAGGTTGGGGAGAAATGACCCGTTTCTCCACAATAGGAGCAGATTCCTCCTTCTCCTATGCTCTGCCTTGGGCAAACGTGCAGAGCCCACCTCCATCGGCTCTGGCCACGGAGCAGGTGTAGCCATGGGCTCCGGATTCCGCTCAGGTCTTCGTCGGGACAGCAGGAGGTTGTCCAAATGAATCGCCACGCTGATGAGCTGGTCGAGTGACAGGTTGTCATCACGGCAGGCGAACTCCATCTGTACCTCCTCCCGCAGTCTGCGGAACACGGTGACCTGAGCCGACTCGTGCATCTGGTGGAGGCTGCGATGGTGCGGAACTCCAGAGCGAACACCGAGGTGGTCCTAGATCCCTAGCGTAGTTGGAGGTGGCGCTCACCCCCCTCTCGGCCCTCCACAGGATGATCAAACACCGAGCGGAAGATGAGGGTGAAGCGCTCGTGGGACTTGACCTCGGGTGCGCCCGTTTACCAGACCGCAGCACCCCAGTCCAGGGCCCGTCCGGTCAGTGCTGAGATGACGGTAGTGTAACGGATGTGAAATGGCTAGCTAGTTAGCGGGTACGCGCTAGTAGCATTTCAATCAGTTACGTCACTTGCTCTGAGACTTAAGTAGTGTTGCCCCTTGCTCTGCAAGGGCCGCGGCTTTTGTGGAGCGATGGGTAACGACGCTTCGTGGGTGTCAGTTGTTGATGTGTGCAGAGGGTCCCTGGTTCGCGCCCGGGTCGGGGCGAGGGGACGGTTTAAAGGTATACTGTTACAGTAGCAACTCTGTCTCTCCCGGAGACAGCCTCGGCATAGCGAGCGAGGTACAGGTCGCATTGCAGAAGGAATCCCATGCATTTCGCTGGTGCACCGTCAAAGCGCTCCGGGAGGGACAGGGCTATTCCGCGAACCAGCTCAGATGGGACGGAGGCAGGTAGTGGTGTGGGGGCTAGCGCCGGAACCGGTGCTGGAGACTGGAGGGACTGCACATTCCCCTCCAAACGCAGGATGGTGCTGGTCTGTCTCTACGATGGTCGACAGCTCGGTCTTTCCTGCTGTCTCCATTTAGTGGGTCGGTTATTCTGTCACGCTGTATAATGATAGGAGACAAGTGCAGGAATACGTAATAGGGGGATTTATTTTCTCCACCCAAACAAAAGAGCGAGGTGTAAACCTCTAAATAATACACGGAAACAAGACCCATAAAACAAGTGCACAATAACACGCAGCATGGAAGCCGATACAACAGCACAGGTGCTCACAAAACCAACGGACATGGTAACAATAACAGACAAGGACAATGGGGAACAGAGGGCACATATATAACATACTAATCAGGGAGAATGGGAACCAGATGTGCGTAATGAGACAAGACAGTCCTGGGTTGGTGGTAATGAATCCAGTTCAGTGACGCCTAGAATGCCGGTGACGTAGACCTCCGGAGCTGGTGAACGTAATGAGCAGCAGTACCAGGGGGATCCGTGACAGGGAGTATTGTTGAGGGAGCATTGTTGAGGGACTATTGTTGAGGGACTATTGTTGAGGGAGTTAGCACACACGCATTTCTCTGCACATTTTATACCTGCTGTAAACTGTGTATGTGATGAATAACATTTGATTTGATCTGAATTTCAGGCTGTCCCTGTCAGACAGTGCTATTTGTTTCTACGTTGAAAGCACTTTGACCTTCACTGCGAAAAGGAACAGAAATAGACTCAGTACAATACAGAGTAAAAATAGCCAAGGACCTTTGGAGCTGTACAGATGTGTGTTTGAGTATTTGACTCAAACACTTGGAAATGGAATGACGTTATCTAAGTTGTCTCAGTAGTCAATGCCATGTAGTCAGTCTGACGTTCCCTAAGGTATAGCTGGCTGTCAACATCATGTGCTGCTTATCGTGAATCATACTGATACGGTGGGGTTAGGTTTAGGACTGATACAGTGGGGTTAGGGTTAGGACTGATACAGTGGGGTTAGGACTGATACAGTGGGGTTAGGACTGATACAGTGTGGTTAGGTTTAGGACTGATACAGTGGGGTTAGGGTTAGGACTGATACAGCGGGATTAGGTTTAGGACTGATACAGTGGGGTTAGGACTGATACAGTGTGGTTAGGTTTAGGACTGATACAGTGGGGTTAGGACTGATACAGTGGGGTTAGGACTGATACAGTGGGGTTAGGTTTAGGACTGATACAGTGGGGTTAGGGTTAGGACTGATACAGTGGGGTTAGGACTGATACAACAGGGTTAGGTTTATGACTGATACAGTGGGGTTAGGACTGATACAGTGGGGTTAGGACTGATACAGTGGGGTTAGGGTTAGGACTGATACAATGGGGTTAGGGTTAGGACTGATACAGAATGATACAGTGGGGTTAGGACTGATACAGGGAGGTTAGGACTGATACAGTGGGGTTAGGACTGATACAGGGAAGTTAGGACTGATACAGTGGGGTTAGGACTGATACAGTGGGGTTAGGACTGATACAGTGGGGTTAGGACTGATACAGTGGGGTTAGGACTGATACAGTGGGGTTAGGACTGATACAGGGGGTTTAGGACTAATACAGTGGGGTTAGGACTGATACAGTGGGGCTAGGACTGATACAGTGGGGTTAGGACTGATACAGTGGGGTTAGGACTGATACAGTGGGGTTAGGACTGATATAGTGGGGTTAGAACTGATACAGTGGGGTTAGGGTTAGGACTGATACAGTGGGGTTAGGGTTAGGAATGATACAGTGGGGTTAGGACTGATAGAGCGGGGTTAGGGTTACAGTGGGTTAGTGTTAGTGGGGTTAGGACTGATACAGTGGGGTTAGGGTTAGGACTGATACAGTGGGGTTAGGGTTAGGGTTACAGTGGGTTAGGGTTAGGGTTACAGTGGGTTAGGGTTAATGTTAGTGGGGTTAGGACTGATACAGCGGGGTTAGGGTTAGGACTGATACAGTGGGGTTAGGACTGATACAGCGGGGTTAGGGTTACAGTGGGTTAGGGTTAGTGTTAGTGGGGTTAGGACTGATACAGTGGGGTTAGGGTTAGGACTGATACAGCGGGGTTAGGGTTACAGTGGGTTAGGGTTAGTGTTAGTGGGGTTAGGACTGATACAGTGGGGTTAGGGTTAGGACTGATACAGCAGGGTTAGGGTTATGACTGATACAGTGGGGTTAGGACTGATACAGCGGGGTTAGGGTTAGGACTGATACAGTGGGGTTAGGGTTAGGACTGATACAGTGGTGTTAGGGTTAGGACTGATATAGTGGGGTTAGAACTGATACAGCGGGGTTAGGGTTAGGGTTAGTGGGGTTATGACTGATACAGTGGGGTTAGGGTTAGTGGGGTTATGACTGATACAGTGGGGTTAGGGTTAGGACTGATAGAGTGGGGTTAGGGTTATGACTGATACAGTGGTTTTAGGGTTAGGACTGATACAGTGGGGTTAGAACTGATACAGCGGGGTTAGGGTTAGGGTTAGTGGGGTTATGACTGATACAGTGGGGTTAGGGTTAGGACTGAGACAGCGGGGTTAGGGTTAGGACTGATACAGTGGGGTTAGGGTTAGGACTGATACAGTGGGGTTAGGGTTAGGACTGATACAGTGGGGTTAGAACTGATACAGCGGGGTTAGGGTTAGGGTTAGTGGGGTTATGACTGATACAGTGGGGTTAGGGTTAGGACTGATAGAGTGGGGTTAGGGTTAGGACTGATACAGTAGGGTTAGGGTTATGACTGATACAGTGGGGTTAGGGTTAGGACTGATACAGTGGGGTTAGGACTGATACAGCGGGGTTAGGGTTACAGTGGGTTAGGGTTAGTGTTAGTGGGGTTTGGACTGATACAGTGGGGTTAGGGTTAGGACTGATACAGCGGGGTTAGGACTGATACAGTGGGGTTAGGACTGATACAGTGGGGTTAGGACTGATACAGTGGGGTTAGGACTGATACAGTGGGGTTAGGACTAATACAGTGGGGTTAGGACTGATACAGAGGACTAGGACTGATACAGAGGGCTAGGACTGATACAGTGGGGTTAGGACTGATATAGTGGGGTTAGAACTGATACAGTGGGGTTAGGGTTAGGACTGATACAGTGGGGTTAGGGTTAGGAATGATACAGTGGGGTTAGGACTGATAGAGCGGGGTTAGGGTTACAGTGGGTTAGTGTTAGTGGGGTTAGGACTGATACAGTGGGGTTAGGGTTAGGACTGATACAGTGGGGTTAGGGTTAGGGTTACAGTGGGTTAGGGTTAAGGTTACAGTGGGTTAGGGTTAATGTTAGTGGGGTTAGGACTGATACAGCGGGGTTAGGGTTAGGACTGATACAGTGGGGTTATGACTGATACAGCGGGGTTAGGGTTAGGGTTACAGTGGGTTAGGGTTAGTGTTAGTGGGGTTAGGACTGATACAGTGGGGTTAGGGTTAGGACTGATACAGCAGGGTTAGGGTTATGACTGATACAGTGGGGTTAGGACTGATATAGTGGGGTTAGAACTGATACAGTGGGGTTAGGGTTAGGACTGATACAGTGGGGTTAGGGTTAGGAATGATACAGTGGGGTTAGGACTGATAGAGCGGGGTTAGGGTTACAGTGGGTTAGTGTTAGTGGGGTTAGGACTGATACAGTGGGGTTAGGGTTAGGGTTACAGTGGGTTAGGGTTAGGGTTACAGTGGGTTAGGGTTAATGTTAGTGGGGTTAGGACTGATACAGCGGGGTTAGGGTTAGGACTGATACAGTGGGGTTAGGACTGATACAGCGGGGTTAGGGTTAGGGTTACAGTGGGTTAGGGTTAGTGTTAGTGGGGTTAGGACTGATACAGTGGGGTTAGGGTTAGGACTGATACAGCAGGGTTAGGGTTATGACTGATACAGTGGGGTTAGGGTTAGGACTGATACAGTGGGGTTAGGACTGATACAGCGGGGTTAGGGTTACAGTGGGTTAGGGTTAGTGTTAGTGGGGTTTGGACTGATACAGTGAGGTTAGGGTTAGGACTGATACAGCAGGGTTAGGGTTAGGACTGATAGAGTGGGGTTAGAACTGATACAGCGGGGTTAGGGTTAGGGTTAGTGGGTTTATGACTGATACAGGGGGGTTAGGGTTAGGACTGATACAGTGGGGTTAGGGTTAGGACTGATACAGTGGGGTTAGAACTGATACAGCGGGGTTAGGGTTAGTGGGGTTATGACTGATGCAGTGGGGTTAGGGTTAGGACTGATAGAGTGGGGTTAGGGTTAGGACTGATACAGTGGGGTTAGGGTTAGGACTGATACAGCGGGGTTAGAACTGATACAGCGGGTTTAGGGTTAGGGTTAGTGGGTTTAGGATTGATACAGTGGGGTTAGGTTTAGGACTGATACAGGGGGGTTAGAACTGATACAGGGGGGTTAGAACTGATACAGGGAGGTTAGGCCTGATACAGTGGGGTTAGAACTGATACAGGGAAGTTAGGACTGATACAGTGGGGTTAGGACTGATACAGGGAGGTTAGGACTGATACAGGGGGTTAGGACTGATACAGGGAGGTTAGGACTGATACAGTGGGGTTAGAACTGATACAGGGAGGTTAGGACTGATACAGTGGGTTTAGGACTGATACAGTGGGATTTGGACTGATACAGTGGGGTTAGGACTGATACAGTGGGGTTAGGACTGATAGAGCGGGGTTAGGGTTAGGACTGATACAGTGGGGTTAGGACTGATACAGCGGGGTTAGGGTTACAGTGGGGTTAGGGTTAGTGTTAGTGGGGTTAGGACTGATACAGTGGGGTTAGGGTTAGGACTGATACAGTGGGGTTAGGGTTAGGGTTACAGTGGGTTAGGGTTAGTGTTAGTGGGGTTAGGACTGATACAGTGGGGTTAGGGTTAGGACTGATACAGTGGGGTTAGGACTTATACAGCGGGGTTAGGGTTACAGTGGGTTAGGGTTAGTGTTAGTGGGGTTTGGACTGATACAGTGGGGTTAGGGTTAGGACTGATACAGTGGTGTTAGGGTTAGGACTGATACAGTGGGGTTAGAACTGATACAGCGGGGTTAGGGTTAGGGTTAGTGGGGTTATGACTGATACAGTGGGGTTAGGGTTAGGGTTAGGGTTAGTGGGGTTATGACTGATACAGTGGGGTTAGGGTTAGGACTGATACAGTGGGGTTAGAACTGATACAGCGGGGTTAGGGTTAGGGTTAGTGGGGTTATGACTAATACAGTGGGGTTAGGGTTAGGACTGATACAGTGGGGTTAGGGTTAGGACTGGTACAGTGGGGTTAGGGTTAGGACTGATAGAGTGGGGTTAGAACTGATACAGCGGGGTTAGGGTTAGGGTTAGTGAGGTTATGACTGATACAGTGGGGTTAGGGTTAGGACTGATACAGTGGGGTTAGGGTTAGGACTGATACAGCGGGGTTAGGGTTAGGGTTAGCGGGGTTATGACTGATACAGTGGGATTTGGACTGATACAGTGGGGTTAGGACTGATACAGTGGGGTTAGGACTGATACAGTGGGGTTAGGACTGATAGAGCGGGGTTAGGGTTAGGACTGATACAGTGGGGTTAGGACTGATACAGCGGGGTTAGGGTTACAGTGGGTTAGGGTTAGTGTTAGTGGGGTTAGGACTGATACAGTGGGGTTAGGGTTAGGACTGATACAGTGGGGTTAGGGTTAGGGTTACAGTGGGTTAGGGTTAGTGTTAGTGGGGTTAGGACTGATACAGTGGGTTTAGGGTTAGGACTGATATAGTGGGGTTAGGACTGATACAGCGGGGTTAGGGTTACAGTGGGTTAGGGTTAGTGTTAGTGGGGTTAGGACTGATACAGTGGGGTTAGGGTTAGGACTGAGACAGCGGGGTTAGGGTTAGGGACTGATACAGTGGGGGTTAGGGTTAGGACTGATACAGTGGTGTTAGGGTTAGGACTGATACAGTGGGGTTAGAACTGATACAGCGGGTTAGGGTTAGGGTTAGTGGGGTTATGACTGATACAGTGGGGGTTAGGGTTAGGGTTAGTGGGGTTTGACTGATACAGTGGGGTTAGGGTTAGGACTGATAGAGTGGGGTTAAGGGTTATGACTGATACAGTGGTGTTAGGGTTAGGACTGATACAGTGGGGTTAGAACTGATACAGCGGGGTTAGGGTTAGGGTTAGTGGGGTTATGAATGATACAGTGGGGTTAGGGTTAGGACTGAGACAGCGGGTTAGGGTGAGACTGATACAGTGGGGTTAGGGTTAGGACTGATACAGTGGGGTTAGGGTTAGGACTGATGAGTGGTGTTAGAACTGATACAGGCGGGGTTAGGGTTAGGGTTAGTGAGGTTATGACTGATACAGTGGGGTTGGGTTATGGACTGATACAGTGGGGTTAAGGGTTAGGAACTGATACAGTGGGGTTAGAACTAGACAGCGGGGTTAGGGTTAGGGTTAGGGTTAGGACTGATACAGTGGGGGTTAGGGTTAGGACTGATACAGTTTAGGACTGATCAGTGGGGTTAGGACTGATAGAGCGGGGTTAGGGTTAGGATTGATACAGTGGGGTTAGGACTGATACAGCGGGGTTAGGGTTACAGTGGGTTAGGGTTAGTGTTAGTGGGGTTAGGACTGATACAGTGGGGTTAGGGTTAGGACTGATACAGTGGGGTTAGGGTTAGGGTTACAGTGGGTTAGGGTTAGTGTTAGTGGGGTTAGGACTGATACAGTGGGTTTAGGGTTAGGACTGATACAGCAGGTTTAGGGTTAGGACTGATACAGTGGGGTTAGGACTTATACAGCGGGGTTAGGGTTACAGTGGGTTAGGGTTAGTGTTAGTGGGGTTTGGACTGATACAGTGGGGTTAGGACTGATACAGTGGGGTTAGGGTTACAGTGGGTTAGGGTTAGTGTTAGTGGGGTTAGGACTGATACAGTGGGGTTAGGGTTAGGACTGAGACAGCGGGGTTAGGGTTAGGACTGATACAGTGGGGTTAGGGTTAGGACTGATACAGTGGTGTTAGGGTTAGGACTGATACAGTGGGGTTAGAACTGATACAGCGGGGTTAGGGTTAGGGTTAGTGGGGTTATGACTGATACAGTGGGGTTAGGGTTAGGACTGAGACAGTGGGGTTAGGGTTAGGACTGATACAGCGGGGTTAGGACTGATACAGTGGGGTTAGGACTGATACAGTGGGGTTAGGGTTAGGACTGATACAGTGGGGTTAGGGTTAGGACTGATAGAGTGGGGTTAGGGTTAGGGTTAGTGAGGTTATGACTGATACAGTGGGGTTAGGGTTAGGACTGAGACAGCGGGGTTAGGGTTAGGACTGATACAGTGGGGTTAGAACTGATACAGCGGGGTTAGGGTTACAGTGGGTTAGGGTTAGTGTTAGTGGGGTTTGGACTGATACAGTGGGGTTAGGGTTAGGACTGATACAGCGGGGTTAGGGTTAGGACTGATAGAGTGGGGTTAGAACTGATACAGCGGGGTTAGGGTTAGGACTGATAGAGTGGGGTTAGAACTGATACAGCGGGGTTAGGGTTAGGGTTAGTGGGACTGATACAGTGGGGTTAGAACTGATACAGGGAGGTTAGGACTGATACAGTGGGTTTAGGACTGATACAGTGGGATTTGGACTGATACAGTGGGGTTAGGACTGATACAGTGGGGTTAGGACTGATAGAGCGGGGTTAGGGTTAGGACTGATACAGTGGGGTTAGGACTGATACAGCGGGGTTAGGGTTACAGTGGGGTTAGGGTTAGTGTTAGTGGGGTTAGGACTGATACAGTGGGGTTAGGGTTAGGACTGATACAGTGGGGTTAGGGTTAGGGTTACAGTGGGTTAGGGTTAGTGTTAGTGGGGTTAGGACTGATACAGTGGGGTTAGGGTTAGGACTGATACAGCAGGTTTAGGGTTAGGACTGATACAGTGGGGTTAGGACTTATACAGCGGGGTTAGGGTTACAGTGGGTTAGGGTTAGTGTTAGTGGGGTTTGGACTGATACAGTGGGGTTAGGGTTAGGACTGATACAGTGGTGTTAGGGTTAGGACTGATACAGTGGGGTTAGAACTGATACAGCGGGGTTAGGGTTAGGGTTAGTGGGGTTATGACTGATACAGTGGGGTTAGGGTTAGGGTTAGGGTTAGTGGGGTTATGACTGATACAGTGGGGTTAGGGTTAGGACTGATACAGTGGGGTTAGAACTGATACAGCGGGGTTAGGGTTAGGGTTAGTGGGGTTATGACTAATACAGTGGGGTTAGGGTTAGGACTGATACAGTGGGGTTAGGGTTAGGACTGGTACAGTGGGGTTAGGGTTAGGACTGATAGAGTGGGGTTAGAACTGATACAGCGGGGTTAGGGTTAGGGTTAGTGAGGTTATGACTGATACAGTGGGGTTAGGGTTAGGACTGATACAGTGGGGTTAGGGTTAGGACTGATACAGCGGGGTTAGGGTTAGGGTTAGTGGGGTTATGACTGATACAGTGGGATTTGGACTGATACAGTGGGGTTAGGACTGATACAGTGGGGTTAGGACTGATACAGTGGGGTTAGGACTGATAGAGCGGGGTTAGGGTTAGGATTGATACAGTGGGGTTAGGACTGATACAGCGGGGTTAGGGTTACAGTGGGTTAGGGTTAGTGTTAGTGGGGTTAGGACTGATACAGTGGGGTTAGGGTTAGGACTGATACAGTGGGGTTAGGGTTAGGGTTACAGTGGGTTAGGGTTAGTGTTAGTGGGGTTAGGACTGATACAGTGGGGTTAGGGTTAGGACTGATACAGCAGGTTTAGGGTTAGGACTGATATAGTGGGGTTAGGACTGATACAGCGGGGTTAGGGTTACAGTGGGTTAGGGTTAGTGTTAGTGGGGTTAGGACTGATACAGTGGGGTTAGGGTTAGGACTGAGACAGCGGGGTTAGGGTTAGGACTGATACAGTGGGGTTAGGGTTAGGACTGATACAGTGGTGTTAGGGTTAGGACTGATACAGTGGGGTTAGAACTGATACAGCGGGGTTAGGGTTAGGGTTAGTGGGGTTATGACTGATACAGTGGGGTTAGGGTTAGGGTTAGTGGGGTTATGACTGATACAGTGGGGTTAGGGTTAGGACTGATAGAGTGGGGTTAGGGTTATGACTGATACAGTGGTGTTAGGGTTAGGACTGATACAGTGGGGTTAGAACTGATACAGCGGGGTTAGGGTTAGGGTTAGTGGGGTTATGACTGATACAGTGGGGTTAGGGTTAGGACTGAGACAGCGGGGTTAGGGTTAGGACTGATACAGTGGGGTTAGGGTTAGGACTGATACAGTGGGGTTAGGGTTAGGACTGATAGAGTGGGGTTAGAACTGATACAGCGGGGTTAGGGTTATGGTTAGTGAGGTTATGACTGATACAGTGGGGTTAGGGTTAGGACTGATACAGTGGGGTTAGGGTTAGGACTGATACAGTGGGGTTAGAACTGATACAGCGGGGTTAGGGTTAGGGTTAGTGGGGTTATGACTGATACAGTGGGGTTAGGGTTAGGACTGATAGAGTGGGGTTAGGGTTAGGACTGATACAGTAGGGTTAGGGTTATGACTGATACAGTGGGGTTAGGGTTAGGACTGATACAGTGGGGTTAGGACTGATACAGCGGGGTTAGGGTTACAGTGGGTTAGGGTTAGTGTTAGTGGGGTTTGGACTGATACAGTGGGGTTAGGGTTAGGACTGATACAGCGGGGTTAGGGTTAGGACTGATAGAGTGGGGTTAGAACTGATACAGCGGGGTTAGGGTTAGGACTGATAGAGTGGGGTTAGAACTGATACAGCGGGGTTAGGGTTAGGGTTAGTGGGTTTATGACTGATACAGGGGGGTTAGGGTTAGGACTGATACAGTGGGGTTAGGGTTAGGACTGATACAGTGGGGTTAGGGTTAGGACTGATACAGTGGGGTTAGAACTGATACAGCGGGGTTAGGGTTAGTGGGGTTATGACTGATACAGTGGGGTTAGGGTTAGGACTGATAGAGTGGGGTTAGGGTTAGGACTGATACAGCGGGGTTAGAACTGATACAGCGGGGTTATGGTTAGGGTTAGTGGGGTTATGACTGATACAGTGGGGTTAGGTTTAGGACTGATACAGTGGGGTTAGAACTGATACAGGGGGGTTAGAACTGATACAGGGAGGTTAGGACTGATACAGGGAGGTTAGGACTGATACAGTGGGGTTAGAACTGATACAGGGAAGTTAGGACTGATACAGTGGGGTTAGGACTGATACAGTTTGGTTAGGACTGATACAGGGAGGTTAGGACTGATACAGGGGGTTAGGACTGATACAGGGAGGTTAGGACTGATACAGTGGGGTTAGAACTGATACAGGGAGGTTAGGACTGATACAGGGGGTTTAGGACTGATACAGTGGGGTTAGGACCGATACAGTGGGGTTAGGACTGATACAGTGGGGTTAGGACCGATACAGTGGGGTTAGGACCGATACAGTGGGGTTAGGACCGATACAGTGGGGTTAGGACCGATACAGTGGGGTTAGGACTGATACAGTGGGATTTGGACTGATAGTGGGGTTAGGACTGATACAGTGGGGTTAGGACTGATAGAGCGGGGTTAGGCTTAGGACTGATACAGTGGGGTTAGGACTGATACAGCGGGGTTAGTGTTACAGTGGGTTAGGGTTAGTGTTAGTGGGGTTAGGACTGATACAGTGGGGTTAGGGTTAGGACTGATACAGTGGGGTTAGGGTTAGGGTTACAGTGGGTTAGGGTTAGTGTTAGTGGGGTTAGGACTGATACAGTGGGGTTAGGGTTAGGACTGATACAGCAGGTTTAGGGTTAGGACTGATACAGTGGGGTTAGGACTTATACAGCGGGGTTAGGGTTACAGTGGGTTAGGGTTAGTGTTAGTGGGGTTTGGACTGATACAGTGGGGTTAGGACTGATACAGTGGGGTTAGGGTTACAGTGGGTTAGGGTTAGTGTTAGTGGGGTTAGGACTGATACAGTGGGGTTAGGGTTAGGACTGAGACAGCGGGGTTAGGGTTAGGACTGATACAGTGGGGTTAGGGTTAGGACTGATACAGTGGTGTTAGGGTTAGGACTGATACAGTGGGGTTAGAACTGATACAGCGGGGTTAGGGTTAGGGTTAGTGGGGTTATGACTGATACAGTGGGGTTAGGGTTAGGACTGAGACAGTGGGGTTAGGGTTAGGACTGATACAGCGGGGTTAGGACTGATACAGTGGGGTTAGGACTGATACAGTGGGGTTAGGGTTAGGACTGATACAGTGGGGTTAGGGTTAGGACTGATAGAGTGGGGTTAGGGTTAGGGTTAGTGAGGTTATGACTGATACAGTGGGGTTAGGGTTAGGACTGAGACAGCGGGGTTAGGGTTAGGACTGATACAGTGGGGTTAGAACTGATACAGCGGGGTTAGGGTTACAGTGGGTTAGGGTTAGTGTTAGTGGGGTTTGGACTGATACAGTGGGGTTAGGGTTAGGACTGATACAGTGGGGTTAGAACTGATACAGCGGGGTTAGGGTTACAGTGGGTTAGGGTTAGTGTTAGTGGGGTTTGGACTGATACAGTGGGGTTAGGGTTAGGACTGATACAGCGGGGTTAGGGTTAGGACTGATAGAGTGGGGTTAGAACTGATACAGCGGGGTTAGGGTTAGGACTGATAGAGTGGGGTTAGAACTGATACAGCGGGGTTAGGGTTAGGGTTAGTGGGTTTATGACTGATACAGGGGGGTTAGGGTTAGGACTGATACAGTGGGGTTAGGGTTAGGACTGATACAGTGGGGTTAGGGTTAGGACTGATACAGTGGGGTTAGAACTGATACAGCGGGGTTAGGGTTAGTGGGGTTATGACTGATACAGTGGGGTTAGGGTTAGGACTGATACAGTGGGGTTAGGGTTAGGACTGATAGAGTGGGGTTAGGGTTAGGACTGATACAGCGGGGTTAGAACTGATACAGCGGGGTTATGGTTAGGGTTAGTGGGGTTATGACTGATACAGTGGGGTTAGGACTGATAGAGTGGGGTTAGGGTTAGGACTGATACAGCAGGGTTAGGGTTATGACTGATACAGTGGGGTTAGAACTGATACAGCGGGGTTATGGTTAGGGTTAGTGGGTTTAGGACTGATACAGTGGGGTTAGGTTTAGGACTGATACAGTGGGGTTAGAACTGATACAGGGGGGTTAGAACTGATACAGGGAGGTTAGGACTGATACAGGGAGGTTAGGACTGATACAGTGGGGTTAGAACTGATACAGGGAAGTTAGGACTGATACAGTGGGGTTAGGACTGATACAGTGGGGTTAGGACTGATACAGGGAGGTTAGGACTGATACAGGGGGTTAGGACTGATACAGGGAGGTTAGGACTGATACAGTGGGGTTAGAACTGATACAGGGAGGTTAGGACTGATACAGGGGGTTTAGGACTGATACAGTGGGGTTAGGACCGATACAGTGGGGTTAGGACTGATACAGTGGGGTTAGGACCGATACAGTGGGGTTAGGACCGATACAGTGGGGTTAGGACCGATACAGTGGGGTTAGGACCGATACAGTGGGGTTAGGACCGATACAGTGGGGTTAGGACTGATACAGTGGGATTTGGACTGATAGTGGGGTTAGGACTGATACAGTGGGGTTAGGACTGATAGAGCGGGGTTAGGCTTAGGACTGATACAGTGGGGTTAGGACTGATACAGCGGGGTTAGTGTTACAGTGGGTTAGGGTTAGTGTTAGTGGGGTTAGGACTGATACAGTGGGGTTAGGGTTAGGACTGATACAGTGGGGTTAGGGTTAGGGTTACAGTGGGTTAGGGTTAGTGTTAGTGGGGTTAGGACTGATACAGTGGGGTTAGGGTTAGGACTGATACAGCAGGTTTAGGGTTAGGACTGATACAGTGGGGTTAGGACTTATACAGCGGGGTTAGGGTTACAGTGGGTTAGGGTTAGTGTTAGTGGGGTTTGGACTGATACAGTGGGGTTAGGACTGATACAGTGGGGTTAGGGTTACAGTGGGTTAGGGTTAGTGGGGTTAGGACTGATACAGTGGGGTTAGGGTTAGGACTGAGACAGCGGGGTTAGGGTTAGGACTGATACAGTGGGGTTAGGGTTAGGACTGATACAGTGGTGTTAGGGTTAGGACTGATACAGTGGGGTTAGAACTGATACAGCGGGGTTAGGGTTAGGGTTAGTGGGGTTATGACTGATACAGTGGGGTTAGGGTTAGGACTGAGACAGTGGGGTTAGGGTTAGGACTGATACAGCGGGGTTAGGACTGATACAGTGGGGTTAGGACTGATACAGTGGGGTTAGGGTTAGGACTGATACAGTGGGGTTAGGGTTAGGACTGATAGCGTGGGGTTAGGGTTAGGGTTAGTGAGGTTATGACTGATACAGTGGGGTTAGGACTGAGACAGCGGGGTTAGGGTTAGGACTGATACAGTGGGGTTAGAACTGATACAGCGGGGTTAGGGTTACAGTGGGTTAGGGTTAGTGTTAGTGGGGTTTGGACTGATACAGTGGGGTTAGGGTTAGGACTGATACAGTGGGGTTAGAACTGATACAGCGGGGTTAGTGGGGTTATGACTGATACAGTGGGGTTAGGGTTAGGACTGATACAGTGGGGTTAGAACTGAGGGGTGGGGTTAGGGCTGAAACAGTGGGGTTAGGTTTAGGACTGATACAGTGGGGTTAGGACTGATACAGCGGGGTTAGGGTTAGGACTGATACAGTGGGGTTAGGGTTAGGACTGATACAGTGGGGTTAGGACTGATACAGTGGGGTTAGGACTGATACAGTGGGGTTAGGACTGATACAGTGGGGTTAGGGCTGATACAGTGGGGTTAGGACTGATACAGCGGGGTTAGGGTTAGGACTGATACAGTGGGGTTAGGGTTAGGACTGATACAGTGGGGTTAGGACTGATACAGTGGGGTTAGGGCTGATACAGTGGGGTTAGGACTGATACAGTGGGGTTAGGGCTGATACAGTGGGGTTAGGGCTGATACAGTGGGGTTAGGGCTGATACAGTTGGGTTAGGGCTGATACTGTGGGGTTAGGTTTAGGGCTGATACAGTGGGGTTAGGGTTAGGTCTGATACTGTGGGGTTAGGTTTAGTGCTGATACTGTGGGGTTAGGTTTAGGGCTGATACAGTGGGGTTAGGGTTAGGTCTGATACTGTGGGGTTAGGTTTAGTGCTGATACTGTGGGGTTAGGTTTAGGGCTGATACAGTGGGGTTAGGGTTAGGTCTGATACTGTGGGGTTAGGTGTAGGGCTGATACAGTGGGGTTAGGACTGATACAGTGGGGTCTGTTTAGTCCTTTAGGTTTAAATGTAATGACCCTGCTGGTCTCACCATCTCATGAGGAAATATCAGCCTGACTTACTGATAACTTCCCATATGAGGAAATATCAGCCTGACTTACTGATAACTTCCCATATGAGGAAATATCAGCCTGACTTACTGATAACTTCCCACACAAGGAATGAGAACATAGGATTTGACTGGCTTTAATGTCAAGCCCATTAACTTGTTGTGAGGGCTGGAGGACAAGCATTGACCCAGCTGATGAGGAACAGAAAAGTGATGTGGTGTGTTTCTATCATGCAGATTCTGTTCATTGATAACAGTGCATCGCTTCTTATATGACCTGTTTTGCTTAAGTTTGCGTATTTAATTCCAATAGGCTACGGCATGCCTGAATGCTTGGCGTGATTTGACCTACACTTATTGGAGTGTCAGTACACTGTATCAGAACTGAATCAGAACTGTATCAGTACGGTATCAGAACTGTATCAGAACTGTATCAGTACGGTATCAGTACTGTATCAGAACTGTATCAGAACTGTATCAGAACTGTATCAGTACGGTATCAGTACGGTATCAGAACTGTATCAGTACGGTATCAGAACTGTATCAGTACGGTATCAGAACTGTATCAGTACGGTATCAGAACTGTATCAGAACTGTATCAGTACGGTATCAGTACGGTATCAGAACTGTATCAGTACTGTATCAGTACTGTATCAGTACGGTATCAGAACTGTATCAGAGCTGTATCAGTACTGTATCAGTACGGTATCAGAACTGTATCAGTACTGTATCAGAACTGTATCAGTACGGTATCAGAACTGTATCAGTACGGTATCAGAACTGTATCAGTACTGCATCAGAACTGTATCAGAACTGTATCTTCCAATGTAGAATAGCCTCATTATTTCAGACCCATAGTTTGACGGGCCTATTGTGGCATCAACCCCTCCCGGTCTGAAATAATATTATTTTAAATTAATTGCTTTATACAAGATGAGCCAGACCTTGTGCTGTCCTTATCTCTCCCAGAAAAGAGAGAGAGAGATACAGTGAGAGAGAGAGAAATCAAGAGTGAGAGAGAGAGCGTGAGAGGGAGTGAGAGAGAGAGCGTGAGAGTAAACAAAATATATAGATATAGAGAGAGGGAGAGAGTGAGAGAGAGAACGCGAGAGAGAGAGAAAGAGAGAGAAAGCAAGAGAGAGAGAGAGCAGGACAGAGAGAGTGAGAGCGCGAGAGCAAGCAAGATAAATAGAGGGAGCGAGTGAGAGAGAGAGAGAACACACGCGAGAGAGAAAGAGAGAGAGCGCTCTTCATTGCTTATCTGAGTCTAATAGGGGTGTATGTGGCTCCAGTTTACCACCCTCAGAGACCAGCACTCTTATCTGGTCAATAGAGTAGTCGATGTGTGATCAGTCTCTCGTGTATGGTCAGCCTGTTAAGGGAGAGTTATCCCTGTGCATGTGATCATGCTTAAAATAAGCTTCTGTCAATGAGAATCTCCCCTAAATGTTGATTAGCACCCTATTCCCTACAAGAGCCCCCTGGTAAAAAATAAGTCCACTATATAGGGAATAGGATGCCATTTGGGAGGCAAACATGTACTGGTATGACATACTTGTCTCCTAAACCATAATACAAAAGATAATCTTTTCAGTGAGCAAACTAATTGATATTTGATTATACTGTACGTTGTTTAACCTACCAAATTTGCACAGGGAGGGATATATGGGGTTTTTGGCTTACGAATTGGAAAAACGGTCCCAAATTGCCCCTAAAGGCAGTTTAATGAATAGCTTTACCTCGCTTCAACTCCCTGGGATGTATATGTGTTACCTCTGTGGTTGGAATGCCAGTATTTGTTGATATCTTATAGCAGGCAACAGTTTGAGTGTGTGGCTTCCTCTCCTCTCCTGGTTGGTGCACTGCATAGTGAGTGATGGTTACACAACTGTAGCCCTAATTCAATCAATTGGCCCTTGTGACTTTTTTACATTCTGTTGTTCCAATTCCTCTCAGCGTTTATGTTTGACTCCCCGTAACGGCTTTTAAGCATATTGGGAGCAAACAGGTAGTTCATTGTTTCCAATTCCATCAGTATGTGGTGTGGTTCAGCAGGGAAAATGTGTGTCTTTGAATGAAAAGTCATGAAAAATGTTATAAGGTGTTTATCCATTTGTTATTATGCTGAATAGCTTGTTTACCTCTATCAAAGACTATAAAACATCACCAGAGAGAGAGAGAACCTCAACCACCCCACCCAGTTCTCTATCAGTCTCCCACTCTTTAACCAAAAGGTCCTTGTCGGTCAGGTATAATTTTTAAGTGTGTTGAGCATTGCCCCGGTAACAGAGACTAGGCCAGGGAACAGATAGGGCAGTGTAGTGGTGGTATCCAGGGAGGTATCCAGGGAGGTATCCAAGGAGAAAGCACACCGCTGCCATGTGGACAGGGGTGTGTGTACCAAATGGCATCCTTTCCCTTATATAGAACACTGACCAGAGCCCTATGGGATTCCTTACGGGCCCTGGTCAGAAGTAGTGCACTACATAGTGAATATGGTGCCATTTGGGACACAGACAGGTACTGACCTCTCTTCATACCTACCAGGAAACATTCACTTTGCTTCAAAACACTTTCTTCACATAGTATGCATCCCAAATGGCCCCCTATTCCCTATATAGTGCACTACTTTTGACCAGGATCCGTAGGGAATAGGGTGCCATTTAGGATGCAAGCTCTTTTTGGTTTTTCACATAGTTTTCTCTGCTAAATGGAAGTTGTCATGGTGACCTTGACAAGCGATCTCATTCAGGGCTGCTTTTCGTACTGTAAACAAGTTCTTGGAAGACCAAGTTCTTGGAAAACCAAGTTCTTGGAAAACCAGAAGAAGTAAATATTTCTCATAATGGATGTCATGAACTACACTTTGTAATTAAATTGTGTTAAAGGTTTTATAGTGAATGAATTGATACTGTAATCATACAACTATATATTTGGAGATTCAATTGAGAGTCGAGGAGATTTGCTATTTACAAGTATCTCTCACAATCTAATCTAACACTGCATGAAATAACCAGTGTGTGTGTGTGTGTGTGTGTGTGTGTGTGTGTGTGTGTGTGTGTGTGTGTGTGTGTGTGTGTACAGTACCAGTCAAAGGTTTGGACATTCCTACTCATTCAAGGGTTTTTCTTTATTTTTACTATTTTCTACATTGTAGAATAGTACTGAAGACATCAAAACTATGAAATAACACATCTGGAGTCATATAGTAACCAAAAAATATTTTCATTCACTCCGCGGTCCAACTCATCCCAAACCATCTCAATTGGGTTGAGGTTGGGTGATTGTGGAGGCCAGGTCATATGATACAGCACTCCATCACTCTCCTTGGTCAAATAGCCCGTACACAGCCTGGAGGTGTGTTTTGGATCATTGTCCTGTTGAAAAATAAATGATTGTCCCACTAAGCGCAAACCAGATGGGATGGTGTACCACTGCAGAATGCTGTGGTAGCCATGCTGGTTAAGTGTGCCTTGAATTCTAAATAAACCACCAACAGTGTCACCAGCAATGCACCCCCACATCATCACACCTCCTCCTCCATGCTTCACGGTGGGAACCACACATGTGGAGATCTATTATGCGTCTCACAAAGATACGGCGGTTGGAACCAAAAATCGCAAAATCGTACTCATCAGACCAAAGGACAGATTTCCACCGGTCTAATGTCCATTGCTCGCGTTTCTTGGCCCAAGCAAGTCTCTTCTTATTGGTGTCCTTTAGTAGTGGCTTCTTTGCAGCAATTTGACCACAAAGGCCTGATTCTCGCAGTCTCCTCTGAACAGTTGATGTTGAGATGTGTCTGTTAAATGAAGCATTTATTTGGGCTGCAATCTGAGGTGCAGTTCATTCTAATGAACGTATCCTCTGCAGCAGAGGTAACTCTGGGTCTTCCTTTCCTGTGGCGCTCCTCATGAGAGCCAGTTTCATCATAGCGCTTGATGGTTTTTGTGGCTGCACTTGAAGAAACTTTCAAAGTTCTTGAAATGTTCCGGATTGACTGACCTTCATGTCTTCAAGTAATGAAGGACTGTCGTTTCTCTTTGCTTATTTAAGTTGTTCTTGCCATAATATGGACTTGGTCTTTTACAAAATAAATAGGGCTATCTTCTGTATGCCACTCCTACCTTGTCCCAACACAACTGATTGGCTAAAAAGCATTAAGAAGGAAAGAATTTTCACAAATTAACTTTTAACAAGGCACAACTGTTCATTGAAATGCATTCCAGGTGACTACCTCATGAAGCTGGTTGAGAGAATGCCAAGAGTGTGCAAAGCTGTCATCAATCAAAGGGTGGCTACTTTGAAGAATCTCAAATATAAAATATATGTTGATTTGTTTAACACTTTTTTGGTTACCACATGATTCCATATGTGTTATTTCATAGTTGTGATGTCTTCACTATTATTCTACAATGTAGAAAATTGTAAAAAATAAACAAAAACCCTTGAATGAGTAAGTGTGTCCAAACTTTTGACCGGTACTATATGTGTATGTGCATTAATGTGGTTATATGTACTGTATGTGTGTGTGTGTGTGTGTATGTGTGTGTGTGTGTGGCAGTGTGTGTGGCAGTGGGGCAGGTTTATTTACACACACACAGACACACACACACAGGTGTTTTTATTCCCTGGAGGACCAGGGATGAGTTCCAAGTGGGCCAGGCAAGGCCATGTGCCGTAACCCTGCAGCCCCACAGACCTGTTTCAAAGCTGGCTTTGTGCTACGGAAACATGGCATGCGACTCAAATAACACCCTATTCCCTATATAGTGCACTACTACTTTTAACCAGAGCCCTGTGGGGTTCCATTTGGGATGCAGACATGGGCTTCTGCACTGAGATGGGATTATCCCTGTGGCCAGGCAAGGGCACGATTATACAATCCCCATTAAGAGTAGCCGAGTTTCATCCACTAGGCTTTAAGTGATTATTATATTAAAGTGCCCTTCAGTCCATAGGCAGGCAGTCTGGTAATATTGGAGAGTGTAATTGTAATTTTGTAAATGGGGGGTTGATGATCTCTAGTCACCTCACACATTGTTCCTCACCTGTGTGTATCTGCTGTGCTCATAAAACACACCATAATGAATGTTGGTCATGCGCAGTAGACGCCTGCTGTCTGTCGACAAACGGTAGCGGTTCAACATGTAGAATCATCTGGAAATGAATAGAAAATGACGGCCAATGTTCTGTGGTCAGAGGCAACCGGACGGCTACCTGCTGCGGTGCCACTGTTGGTCTGTCTTGTCCTCTAGGTGAAGAGAAGGAAGTGGATAGAGCTCTGTCTCTCAGTATGTTATCCTATAACAGGACAAGAAGGAAATAAGTCACGACCATATACCTTACTTCATTGTTTATTCCATGCTGCTGAACGTGCTGAAACTGATAGGGATATCTGAAGCTTTCAAGGCAAATTTGCATCTCTACCTATAGGTTTAACCTGCTTAACTCCTGATGACATACTCTTTGGTGTAGGACTGGATGCATAAAGAACCTCTCTGTCACTAGATGAGACATCGACAGCTCCTTGTACTACACTGGTATTTACGGTGTTGAGGCTGTCCTAATATGGGCACCGTAGATATTGAGAGGTGTTTGTTTCCCTGAAACAGTGAGTGTGTCTATAAACTCATTGCCCCCTCATCTACTCAACAATGCAGTACATCCACAGCAACCGTTAGTGGCAGTGATGTCACTGATATCACAGAAACAAGAGTACAGTCCTCCTCCCTCAGTTGCTGTAAAAATGTAGCATAATTTGCAAAGAATGTATTGCAATAAGCTGGTGGTGTGTTGAAATCTGAGATGACTTTTCCTCACGTACTGACCTGCTGGAGTCATTTCCTGGGACACTGCTTGTCTTTGCTTGTGTGTGTGTGTGCGTGTGTGCATGTGTTTTCTTAGCACTGTTCACTAATCTATCCTTACAACCAGCTAGCAAGGAAGCATAAGGGATTGTGTAAACTAAGCATCAAATTAAATCAAAGTGCATTTTTCAGTTTGATGTTTTAGTAACAGACTTTTAGACCATTTTAAAGAAACTTGATCACTGGCTGTGACTCATACTAAACAAATCAAATCAACTAGCACGCCAGTGTGTTTTCTTCTTCTAAGCATTGATATGACACCATCCCTCTCCTGGGCTACGGCCCAAATGGTACCCTATTCCCTACATAGTGCACTACTTTCGACTATTGTCCTATATGTGTCCTACTCAAAAGTAGTACACTATGTAGGGATAGGGTGCCATTTGGGAGGCAGTCCTGTAGTTATGTTGTAAAAAACACTCCCTGGTGATGTCATGAAGGACTTGTTTCTCTTCCTCCTCTGGTCTGTGGAAAAGGGGGGGATGAGAACTAACATCCGTTGAAGGAGGGTGAAGGGTTTCTATGGATGTGACGAGGCTGTGTGTACCCCTTCTCCTCTGGTCTGAAGTGACGAGGCTGTGTGTACCCCTTCTCCTCTGGTCTAAAGTGACGAGGCTGTGTGTACCCCTTCTCCTCCCCTGGTCTGATGTTATGAGGCTGTGTGTACCCCTTCTGCTCTGGTCTGAAGTGACGAGGCTGTGTGTACCCCTTCTCCTCTGGTCTAATGTGACGAGGCTATGTGTACCTCTTCTCCTCTGGTCTGATGTGACGAGGCTATGTGTACCGCTCCTCTGAAGTAACGAGGCTGTGTGTACCCCTTCTCCTCTGGTCTGATGTGACGAGTCTGTGTCTACCTCTTCTCCTCTGGTCTGATGTGACGAGGCTGTGTGTACCCCTTCTCCTCTGGTCTGATGTCACGAGGCTGTGTGTACCCCTTCTCCTCTGGTCTGATGTGACGAGGCTGTGTGTACCCCTTCTCCTCTGGTCTGATGTGACGAGGCTGTGTGTACCCCTTCTTCTCCCCTAGTCTGAAGTGTGTATGGCTCGGTGTATGGTGGGTTTATTGCTTGGTGTATGGTGTTATGGCTCAGTGTATAGTGTGTGTATGGCTCGGTGTATGGTGTGTGTATGGCTCGGTGTATGGTGTTATGGCTCGGTGTATTATGTGTGTATGGCTTGGTGTATGGTGTGTGTATGGCTTGGTTTATGGTGTGTGTATGGCTCGGTGTATGGTGTGTGTATGGCTTGGTTTATGGTGTGTGTATGGCTTGGTGTATGGTGTGTGTAGGGCTTGGTGTATGGTGTGTGTATGGCTTGGTGTATGGTGTGTGTATGGCTTGGTGTATGGTGTGTGTATGGCTTGGTGTATGGTGTGTGTATGGCTTGGTGTATGGTGTGTGTATGGCTCGTTGGGGTCAGCTGCCTGCCTTGCCTTGCTCTGACATAGCAGTGACTTCCTGAGTCACAAACAAACATGACGACTGATGGCTCAGGAAGAAGAGTGACAGAAGGGAACTGCTATTTGGAGTAGTTGCTAAGAACTGCATGTCTCAGAATCTGAGAAGAAGAAGAAGATGGAAGATGGCTGACTGTTGGTGTCTTTTGAGCCTCAAATCACTCTTTCCTCTTTTGAACATGAATTTAACCCATTGTAAATAAATGATATAGGGATAGCAAAAGTTCTGCAGTCACACACATTAGAGCACACACTTGCACACACACATTCTCACACAAATGCGCGTGTAAACACACACACACACACACACACACACACAAACACAATCCAATTGTAACGGCTGTCGTCTTCCTCCTCGTCTGAGGAGGAGAAGTTAGAAGGATCGGAGGACCAATATGCAGCGTGGTAATTGTTCATCTTGTTTAATAAAAGTGAACACTCAAAATACAAAAAACAACAAATGTGAAAAACCGAAACAGTTCTGTCTGGTGCAGACACACGAAGACTGAAGACAACCACCCACAAAACCCAACACAAAACAGGCTACCTAAATATGGTTCCCAATCAGAGACAACACAAAACACCTGCCTCTGATTGAGAACCATATCAGGCCAAACAGAGAAATAGAAAACATAGAAATACAAACATAGACTGCCCACCCCAACTCACGCCCTGACCAACTAAATAAAGACAAAACAAAGGAAATAAGGTCAGAAACGTGACACCCATCCCTTAATAAGGGGGCAAGTGGGGCACAGGAAGAGCTCTGTCATTTGAAAAGAATGCCTGCGAGGGTCATAAACAGAAAATGTATTAGAACTAAAACACATAGTCAAATCACTGGTCTCTTTGTACACATTTAGTCCACCATGCAGTCTGAATTTATCAACAGCATCTTATTAAAACATGATATGTGTCTGGTATTTTTGTCAAGCACTGCATTTTCTCAATGCTACCTCTCAGACTCCTACATACACACAGGACGCGTCCCAAATGGCACCCTATTCCATACATAGTGCACTATATTTGACCTGAGCCTTATGGGCCCTGATCAAAAGTAGCGCACTAAACAGGGAATAGGATGCCATTTAGGACAGAGATACAGTCAGACTCTGCAGCAGTCAGAGTGTGTTTACATATTCTCCACATGTCCAACTGTCTCTAAATGATTAGGTAAACTCTCTCTCTCTCTGTCTGTCTGGAGAACAATGTGTCTCTGAGGGCTGGGTGATGGTGTTCTCAGATAGCTGTTCTTTGTATGATTGTGATGTTGTGTGTGTGTGTGTTGATTGTTTCTATCTTTTCACATCACAGATCTTAAAAGTATACGACTATTTTCTTCAATTTGTACTCTTAAATGAGCCTTGTTCATGGCCCCATTTCAGAGCAGAAGAATGGAATGCACAAACACTCTACCTCTGTTCCACAAAGAGCCACAAAATACACTTTTATCTCTCAGTTGTTGGGCTGTGAAGACTCAGAGCTATGTACCTTCTACAGACTACAGCACTTCCTCTGCACAGGAACAAGCGGTTTGTAACTTGGCAACCATATACTCAGGCTATGGTATGCATGGCAAAAACACCATTTTCTCTACCTAGACAATTGGGAGTTTTTTAAATATATATATTATTAGCTTGTTCTGTCATATAGGGCTGAATCCATGAGATATTGAAGTCTGCATGCGTGACTCGATTTCTCTCAAATATACTATTGACATGATTTATGCTTAAGTCAGAGTTGCGTGATTGAGAGAATTCAAGAGTTCTTTATTCTATCCACCAGGATCAGGCCTCTATTGCAAAGTTAATGATATCTGATTGAGACATGTCATTAAAAGGGGAATGACTGCAACAATGTGCTGTGGGCTGTATGTATGGTATATAGACTAGATGAGGGTAACTGATGGTGATACAGATGGGAATGCATAGCTGGCTGTTAAACTCCAGCTGTAATGGTATTCTGCTGATTCCTGATGCTAACAGCATGGGTTATATATACTGTGTGCAAAAAAACGTTAGGAACAACTTCCTAATATTGAGTTGCACCCACTTTTGCCCTCAGAACAGCCTCAATTCGTCAGGGCGTAGGATGCTGTTAGAAAGCGTTCCACTGGGATGCTGGCCCATATTGACTCCAATGCTTCCCAAAGCCGTGTCAAGTGGGCTGGTAGTGGATATCCACTCGGAATAGGTCGTTCCATCTCCTCCCACAGATGCTCAATTGGATTGAGATCTGGTGACTGGGCAGGCCACTGCAGTAAGCTGAATTCACTGTCATGTTCGTGGAACCATTCCTGGACAATCCTAGCCTTGTGGCATGGGGCATTATCCTGCTGAAAAAATCTATTCACAGATGGATACGCTGCTGCCATGAAGAGATACACCTGATTGACAATGATGTTCAGATATCCTGTGGCATTCAAACGTTGCTCCACTTTTATCAAGGGGCCCAATGTGTGTCATGAAAACACACCCCACTCCATCACACCACCAGCCTGTAATGTTGACACGCGGCATGATGGATGCATGTACTCATGTGGTTCTCCATGCCCTAGTCTTCCCATCAGCGTGAAAGAGCAGGAACCGGAACGCATCAGACCAGTCAATGTTTTTCCAATTCTCCAGTGTTTTTCGTCCTTAGCCCACTGCAACCGTAGTTTCTTGGTTTTTGATTAAATAAGTGTTACTCTGTAAGGACGTCGGCTGCCACACCCCAGTCGTGTGACGAGTTGTGCATTCTTTTATGGGTCTTTGGGCACCAACGTTGTACTGGACTGTCAGCCTCCTTTGTCCTCTTTCATCAATGACCTGTTTTCAACCACTGGCCTGCCGTTGGCTAGATGTCCTTTGGGTGGTGGACCATTCTTGATACACACAGGAAACTGTTGAGGCTGAAAACCCCAGCCGTGTTTCAGTTCTTGACACACTCAAATCGGTGTGCTTGGCACCTACTACCATACCCTGTTCATAGGCACTTAAATCTTTTGTCTTGCCCATTCACCCTCTGAATTGCACACATACGCAATCCATGTCTCAATTGTCTCAAGGCTTAAAAATCCTTATTTAACCTGTCTCCTCCCCTTCATCTACACTGACTGAAGTAGATTTAACAAGTGACATCAATAAGGGATCATAGCTTTTACCTGGTCAGCCTATATCATGGAAAAAGATTTTGTACACTCACTGTAGATTGTTTTATGTAAGGCTCCAAATGCCTGAAAGCTCTGTGTGAACAACATCCAGTACATGCACACGTGCACTGGCTCACACACACACACACACACACACACACACACACACACACACACACACACACACACACACACACACACACACACACACACACACACACACACACACACACACACACAGCTCAGCAGCAGATTATCACATGACATCACAGCCAGGAATGCACTCTTAAGCGTTAAGGTCATGTTGGTCCCCTGGTAAAAAGCTAGCTAAAGACACTATATGTTTTCGTGATGATAATGCATTATCTTAATTTAAGACAGTTTGCTACACCAGAAAATATTCCTGCAGCAACAGGAGATGGGAATTTCTATGTGGATTATAATTAATGAACATTTTTGTAGGGGTTGATAAATATTTTGTAAGGGAAAGTTCTGTACATTTGAACAGTATCTATGTGGAGGCTTAAGGGTTGGCAATATTTATTTATATTTAACCTTTATTTAACTAGGCAAGTCAGTTAAGAACAAATTCTTATTTACAATGGCGGCCTACCCTGGCCAAACCCTAACCCGGACGACGCTGGGCCAATTGTGCGCTGCCCTATGGGACTCCCAATCACGGCCAGTTGTGATACAGCCTAGAATCGAACCAGGGTCTGTACTGACGCCTCTAGCACTGAGATGCAGTGCCTTAGACCGCTGCATCACTTGGGAGCCCTAGACAGATGATACTAGCCTAATGCTAACGCTGTTAATGCTCACAGGTAAAGCCAAATGACACCCTATTCCCTATGTAGTGCACTACCTTTAACCAGGGCCCATAGTGCTCTGGTCAAATGTAGTGCAATACGTAGAGAATAGGGTGCCATCTAGGATGCAGTCTCTGTGTGTTGGTGGGGGGTACCTTTGAATGTGGCCATGTTTTGTACGAGTACATAGGTTTTGAGGCAGATCAAATCGAATCTAACAGAATGTAATTACCTGGCTCAAAGCAACATGGTAGGTTAGTCCTATATACAGTGCATTCGGAAAGTATTCAGACCCATTGACTTTTTCCAAATTTTGTTACGTTACAGCCTTATTCTAAAATGGATTAAAAAAATATATATCCACACACAATACCCCATAATGACAAAGTGAAAACTGATTTTTTAGGAATTTTTACAAATGTATTAAAAATTAAAAACAGACATACCTTATTTACATAAGAATTCAGACCCTTTGCTATGAGACTTGAAATTGAGCTCAGGTGCATCCTGTTTCCATCGATCATCCTTGAGATGTTTCTACAACTTGATTGGCGACCACCTGTTGTAAATTCAATTGATTGGACATGATTTGGAAAGGCACACACCTGTCTATATAAGGTCCCACAGGTGACAGTGCATGTCAGAGAAAAAACCAAGCCATGAGGTCGAAGGAATTGTCTGTAGAGTGCCAAGACAGGATTGTGTCGAGGCACAGATCTGGGGAAGGGTGCCAAAAATGTCTGCAGCATTGAAGGTCCCCAATAACACAGTGGCCTCCATCATTCTTAAATGGAAGAAGTTTGGAACCAACAAGACTCTTCCTATAGCTGGCCGCCCGGCCAAACTGATCAATCGGGGGAGAAAGGCCTTGGTCAGGGAGGTGACCAAGAATCTGATGGTCACTCTGACAGAGCTCTAGAGTTCTTCTGTGGAGATGGGAGAACCTTCCAGAAGGACAACCGTCTCTGCAGCACTCCACCAATCAGGCCTTTATGGTAGAGTGGCCAGACGGAAGCCACTCCTCAGTAAAAGGCACATGAGAGCCCGTTTGGAGTTTGCAAAAGGCACCTAAAGACTCTCAGACCATGAGAAACAAGATTCTCTGGTCTGATGAAACCAAGATTGAACTTTTTGGCCTGAATGCCAAGCGTCACATCTGGAGGAAACCTGGCACCATCCCTACAGTGAAGCATGGTGGTGGCAGCCTTATGCTGTGGGGATGTTTTTCAGCAGCAGGGACTGGGAGACTAGTCAGGATCGAGGGAAAGATGAACAGAGCAAATTACAGAGATTGTTGATGAAAACCTTCTCCAGAGCGCTCAGAACATCAGACTGGGGTGAAGGTTCACCTTCAAACAGGACAATGACCCTAAGCACACAGCCAAGACAACACACTTAACCCTAATTGCTCATGTAAGCTGCTCTGAATAAGAGCATCTGCAAAATAACTGAAGTGTAAATGTAATGTTCATTTTGCTGCCTCCAAATTTGTTTTGGAGAATTTGGCAGTAGGTCCAACCGGCCTCACAATCGCAGACCATGTGTAACTACGCCAGCTCAGGACCTCAACATTCGTCATTTGACCTCAACATTCGTCATTTTAACCTGCGGGATCGTCTGGGGGGTGCTGAGGAGTATTTCTGTCCGTAATAAAGCCCTTTGTGGGGAAAAAGTCATTCTGATTGACTGTGGGTGAGCCTGGCTGCCAAGTGGGTGGCCCTATGCCATCCAAGGCCCACCCATGGATGCACCAATGCCCAGTCATGTGAAATCCATAGATTAGGGCCTAATGTATTCATTTCAATTTCAACTGTAACTCAGTAAAATCTTTGAAACTGTTGCATGTTGCGTTTATATTTTTGTTCAGTATAAATTGCTGTAATGGCAATTGAAGATGTTCAAAACAGTGGCCAGACAAAAACAATGGATTTTTCTCCCTTTAGAATAACAAAAAAAACTATTTCATAGTCGATACTAATTCAGAGGGGAATGCCTTTACCATCCAAATTAATGAGGCCCTCTGGTTGACGGGCTGTGGACGTCATGGCAACCTTGTCCCACTTATCTTAACTTCCTTTTGTTCTATGGCATCTATGCTATGTGTTCTAGTTAGGTGACAGATCCGTGAGGTACAGGGAAACAAGCAAATACCGGTTTACCTTTTGTTTCCTATTGGGCTGCCCTGTCCAGAGCCTCTCCGCTCATCCAACACACTGATAGATGTACCCTTAATGGCTTGTCAAGAGCTATATACGGGGGTAATCTTAGCAACCAAAACCAAATCAGCTATTTACATTTTAGACTAATACGGGAGTAAAATGGCTGTGTCTGATTCAGCGTTTTAGATGTCTCGTTGAGTGCAACCCCAATTTAACTCAAGGTCTTGTTGTGCGTCAGTTGATAGCTTGATTTCGTGTTGAGGCTCGGGTTTTGTTTAACACAGTCAAATTTGTCCATACAGTGCAACAGCACACCTATTTCCTGGTCTGTTGCAACTTCAGCTGGTTCTGCATTTGCAGTATCTTCTGTGCGATATGCACACATAGCAGAAAATAGATCCCCCTGGCCCCTCACACACTCATCTTAAAGTTAATCATCACACAGCCTTGACTTTGCAGTCTGGTAATCATCCTGACAAAGACGCTACATGAGCCAGTGCCTGTGAGAGAGGAGGACTCTGTTCCGGATGAACTGATATGGCCTGATCTCATTGAAATCAAATTTGATTTGTCACAGGTGCCAAATACACCTGTGATACACAAGTGTAATACACAAGTGTAGATTGTACAGTGAAATGCTTACTTACAAGCCTTCCCAACGATGCAGAGTTCAAATAAGAAAAGAATAACACAAGATAAATAAAACACACAAATGAAGCTAGAGTATATACAGGGAGTAGCAGTACCAGGTCAAAGTGCAGGGTTACGAGGTAGTTGAGGTATTTTTTAATTTTTAATTTATTTTACCTTTATTTAACTAGGCAAGTCAGTTAAGAACAAATTCTTATTTTCAATGACGGCCTAGGAACAGTGGATTAACTGCCTTGTTCAGGGGCAGAACCACATAATTTTTTTACCTTGTCAGCTCGGGGATTTGATCCTGCAACCTTTCGGTTACTTGTCCAACGCTCTAACCACTAGGCTACCTTTCACCCCTAGAGGTATGTACATCTGGGCAGGCATCCATCCTAGTCTGACGTGAACCACACATCGGTGTGTGGTTCACGTCAGAGTCGGATTATTTACCCTCGATAGAGACTTACTGAGTCAATGGTCTCAGATAATGGCATATGAGTACTGTAGAGGTTAGAGGTAGTACGACAGAACGGGGAGGTGTGGCTCAGCTGTTTAGATGGACTTATGTACCAAAGGCATCCTGTAACGGAACCAGGCCACCGCTGATGCTCAGTCTGCTCTGCTGTGGTTCCTGGGTAGTGAGCCGAGCAGGGACGGGGTGGAGGATAAGGGTTCAGACATGACCCAGACCTCTCTCTCTCCCAGTCTCCTCAGTGATCTGATCATGTTTAACGTCTTACTAGCGTGGCGGACTGAGTCGTCAGAATCAGAAAATCCTCTTTAGGGTGTGATGAGAGTGTGATAATAGAGTGGAGATTGTGTGTCTGCCAGAGTTAAGCTTGGTTAATAGTGGTTTAACACAGAGGGGATCAGCTGTTTTTACATGAGTTCACATCGCTGCTGAGTTTTTCCCATTAAAGTCACACTCTGTAAGATGTGCTCACCCAATCAAAGACTAGGCCACCGGCAAAATTGTAAACGTTACGGGGTAGCAAAAGTATCTCATGACATTTTCACATGCAAATAGCACTTGATTTATATGATATATCTGTGGTGTTCCTTCCTTATGTGAGTCGAAGAATCAAACAATTGCTTATCGTTGTGGCAAGTATGTGGATTACAGACAGTACTGCAGTACTACCAAGTAGGCTTTTTCTAACATAAAACAAGATAATGTCATGATGCATCATGTGACCAGGCAGCCCACTGGGTACACACTAGTTGAATCAACATTGTTTCCACGTCATTTCAATGAAATTACGTTGAACCAACGTGGAATAGACATTCAATTCAAATCAAATCTAAATCAAATCCAATTTTATTGGTCACATACACATGGCTAGCAGATGTTATTGCAAGTGTAGCGAAATGCTTGTGCTTCTAGTTCCGACAGTGCAGCAGTATCTAACAGGGAATCTAACAATTGACGTCTGTTCCAGTGGTAGACCTCCATACCTAATCAGCTGATTAGATATATCCTGAGATTTCTATTTCCCTATCGCCCCAAGATCATAATCTTTAATTTTTATGATATTGAATCAAGATGAGATTTACTTTATCCTAAAGTATAACATGAGATGACCCTATGTCTGACATAAAATACATGCGGACATATCACGTTGAGGGATCAACCATAAACAGTCATCCACCCTGTGGCACATCACATTTACATTATTCCATGCAGGCTCCATCCAATAGGAGACGTAAATACTTCATTCTGATAGGATGGACAGAGGACATCTCACTTCCTTGTTTGTCTTGCTCAGTTTAGTCTGATTTGCATGTACATTATCTACGGATTTTGGAGTCAGATTAACGTTCTGATTCTAACTCCTACAGATACAATGTCCTGTCCCCTGGGTGGATGGCTGTCCGTTGCCGATGTGTCGATAAAGTTTGGACTGTAGTATAAATGACACTGCCTTTTTACTATTAGCAGAGTTCAACAAGCAGTTGACATCTATAGACACAAAGTATTGTCTCTTGACATACACAGGACTGTGTGGTTTTTGTCTTCATGGGCTACTGCTTGACTGATGACTGCATATGCATATTTTATGGTGATGTGTTATTCGGGGTCACCGTGTCTTTTAGTAGTTCAGTGTGTCAAGTGATGGGTTATTGCTTCTGGGGGGCGTCGGTATGCTGTTGGGTTGAACTGGGCTGGTTGGCTTGTGGTGTGGTGTATTTTAGTATGTCAGTCAATCAGTCAATATGGCACATTGTTTGGGATGCCCTGTGTGTTATGGTCTTGTCAGTTGGGTGTCATATTGTTTGGGTTGGGGATGTGTTATGGTCTTGTCAGTTGGGTGTCATATTGTTTGGGTTGGGGATGTGTTATGGTCTTGTCAGTTGGGTGTCATATTGTTTGGGTTGGGGATGTGTTATGGTCTTGTCAGTTGGGTGTCATATTGTTTGGGTTGGGGATGTGTTATGGTCTTGTCAGTTGGGTGTCATATTGTTTGGGTTGGGGATGTGTTATGGTCTTGTCAGTTGGGTGTCATATTGTTTGGGTTGGGGATGTGTTATGGTCTTGTCAGTTGGGTGTCATATTGTTTGGGTTGGGGATGTGTTATGGTCTTGTCAGTTGGGTGTCATATTGTTTGGGTTGGGGATGTGTTATGGTCTTGTCAGTTGGGTGTCATATTGTTTGGGTTGGGGATGTGTTATGGTCTTGTCAGTTGGGTGTCATATTGTTTGGGTTGGGGATGTGTTATGGTCTTGTCAGTTGGGTGTCATATTGTTTGGGTTGGGGATGTGTTATGGTCTTGTCAGTTGGGTGTCATATTGTTTGGGTTGGGGATGTGTTATGGTCTTGTCAGTTGGGTGTCATATTGTTTGGGTTGGGGATGTGTTATGGTCTTGTCAGTTGGGTGTCATATTGTTTGGGTTGGGGATGTGTTATGGTCTTGTCAGTTGGGTGTCATATTGTTTGGGTTGGGGATGTGTTATGGTCTTGTCAGTTGGGTGTCATATTGTTTGGGTTGGGGATGTGTTATGGTCTTGTCAGTTGGATGTCATATTGTTTGGGCTGTACTGTATCTGCAGCTGTAGCAGGACAGACGGCTAAAGGCAGCAAGGTGTCAATGACAGGACCTCATCATAATTCATGACTAGAGGAGATTCATCTCTGCAGCTTCTAATGAGAGCTGTGCAGCTACCAGTCCGGAGCCTGTGGGTTCAATTTCCTGCTGTCACTCGCTCTGTGCTGTGCTGGCTGCTGCACACACACTCCATGCAAACTGTGCTTCACTCGTTTCCTGCTAGTAGTGTAGGTCTACAAGGGCCCCATCCACAATCCCTTCTCAGAAAAAAACGTTGCTCTATATGCCTTAACCGATTCCTGAACTAAAAATAACTTTTAATTGAGAATCCCAGGCCTGAGTTATACATACTATCAGTTATTGGAAGCACTGCACTGTGACATATTGTGTAAACTAAACATACCTGTAATACTTCTCCTCCTCCTCCCAGTTCCCAGAGTGTGGATTCTTTGGCATGTACGACAAGATCCTTCTGTTCCGCCATGACCTGACCTCAGAGAACATCCTGCAGAGACTGACGTCAGCAGAGGACATCCATGAGGGAGACCTGATCGAGGTGGTCCTCTCCGGTGAGACCTGGAAAAGGGTTGGAGATACTCCATGTCACAAGAGATGAGGTTGATATCGAGAGATGAGGTTGATATCGAGAGATGAGGTTGATATCAAGAGATGAAGCAGATTAATGCAGGGTAGTAACATTATGAGTTGGGATTATGGTTCGTTGTTTAGCTAGCTAGCTACATGTCTCAACAAAAGACTCCACTATGCAAGTAACCATTTCAATAGAATGTTCATGATATCACTGCGACAACTGTCGATAGACGGAGATGGTGAATTCGCTCTGGCTATCTGCTCTTTCAGAGCACTCTCTTCTGATTGTGCCATAATAACAGAATCAATTTACGAATGCTCAACACCCGTTGAATATGGCCAGTGTCAGTAAACGTTGGCAAAAAAAGCATAATTAAATTGTTGCCAGCAGCACAGTTACAGTCACCTACTTTCTGGATAACATGAAAACAGCCTAACCAGCTCTGCTAGGGCGAGTAAAATGGTCAGAGTTCTCTCATTTGTGTCTGGAAGTAGCTAGCAAGCTAGCCAACGTTAGCCAGACAGCTTGGGAGCTTGATTGCTGTTGTTAGGTCAGAGCGCGGATCAACTGTACTCCTTGGCCAGAGTGTCCAGTGTGCACTCTGAATGCTCTGAGAGCAAAACGCTCCGAATTTACGAACCGGTCAATCTGACAACGCTCTGAGCGCACTCTGGCACTCCAGATTTAATTTATGAACGCAAGCATAGTATAAACCAGACTTTAGTCTTGACATTTTTGGTTGTTCAGTACATGGCCTCACATGTGAATCCTCAAAGAGATGGGTGGGGCTAAGGCTAAAGAGGGCGTGAACGATGCTGAATGGGTTTAGACAAAGAAAACATTCAAGGGACATCTTCTCAAAAGTGATGTTACAAGTCTTTTAACTTTCAAAGCAGAATTACTTTCCCATTGTTCCTCAACTGTAGTGTATTATATACCGTTTTCTAGCTCTGAGTCTCTACTTTTTAATTTTTTTTAAACACTATTTAAAATGTTGCTACATAAGACTGAATCGAGCCAGACTGTCACATTTAGGATGTGGCACATTATAGGTACAGGGATCTCTTTGTTTACCCTGTAACACCCCAGTATTTCAGATCTCTCCAGATCTCTCCTGTGTAGCTATTATGTTGTCCATATGCCCCCCCCCCCCCATGTCTCTCCTATGTATCCCCTTCAGTATTCATCCTCTATGTCAACCTATGATAACCCCACAACATTTTCGGTGGGCATATTCCCTTTCAATGGCAGTGCCTTGCGGTCTGTTGTTGATCATCCTAGGTGTGAAACTCAACCAACACCTGAACAGCTACACACCCCAGAGTAGTATTCATGTAGAATTCCAACACAAGACGAAATGTATGAACTCACAGCCCAACCACACAAGACTCAACCCCAGACCACTTCCTCATCCTCTCTGCTTGTTTTTGGTGCAGCACGTCCCCACAGTCAGTGCAGATGTAGTGTTGATTCAGTTTTAGTCTGACTGTTCTCTACGTTTCTCCATCGCCTGCTACTCTGTGTGCTCAGGATAAAATACAAAAATGTCATGTTTTTCCCTCTCTGGTTTTGTCCAGACAGGTCTGCTGAGTTCAGCTCGGTTCAGATCCCTGTCACCTTCTTTGTTCTGCTCTGTTCTGCTCTATTCTGCTCTATTCTGTTTTGCCTTATTCTGCCCTGTTCTGCTCTGTTCTGCGCTGTTCTGTTCTGCCCTGTTCTACTCTGTTCTGTTGTAATGTGTTCTGCTCTGCTCTGTTCTGCCCTGTTAGCCTCTGTTCTGTTCTGCCCTGTTCTGCTCTGTTCTGCCCTGTTCTGCCCTGTTCTGCCCTGTTCTGCCCTGTTCTTTTCTGCCCTGTTCTACTCTGTTCTGTTGTAATGTGTTCTGCTCTGCTCTGTTCTGCCCTGTTAGCCTCTGTTCTGTTCTGCCCTGTTCTGCTCTGTTCTGCTCTGTTCTGCCCTGTTCTGCCCTGTTCTGCTCTGTTCTATTCTGTTGTAATGTGTTCTGCTCTGTTCTACTCTGCTCTGCTCTGTTCTGCCCTGTTAGCCTCTGTTCTGTTCTGCCCTGTTCTGCTCTGTTCTGCTCTGTTCTGCCCTGTTCTGCTCTGTTCTGTTCTACTCTATTGTAATGTGTTCTGTTCTACTCTGCTCTGTTCTGCTCTGTTCTAATGTGTTCTACTCTGTTCTGCCCTGTTCTACTCTGCAAGGTCTAAGCTGGTGTCTCTCAGAGACCGTGGCAGATGACTCTTGACTCTCAGTTCCAAAGCCATGCATTTTATATTTCTGCAGTTGCTGATTCTCACGGATTGATGAGGACGTTGATTGTGACCTGATTAATGTTGCTCATGCACTTTCACATCTATCCCCACCTAGTAATTGTTAGATTAAGGATAGGATAAGACTATTATTATCATGTATAGTATTATGAATAGATTTTAGGTACCTAACCTGTATGTCATTTAGAAAACCAATAGCAGAGCAGTGGGTTTTTCTCTGAGTGCAGAATGCTCTCATCTCTCCTCTAAAGTGAATAATTGCCCTTTCAGAACGCTGTCTGGTTTGTTGTGTACTCACTGAGAATGCGGTTGCTATGGCGCTGTTTTTCATTTCAACCACTTGGCCTTCATGTTCGCCTATTGATAAAAAGACAGAGAGGGGTTTATGAACAGTAAATCTATTTTCTTTGAAAACGGACGTGAAATGAAGGGTTGGACTGAGCAAAGAGCAAAGGTGGCTAGACTTCAGAGAGAAAGAAGCCAATTTGTGCCCTCAGAGAAATGTCCAACAAGGAGAGAACAGGCATGTCACTCAACAGTTCTCAATGTAACTACATTGAAGTGACTCATGAATACCCCAATTAACTATGTCTACGTCCCAAATGGCACCCTATTCTCTATATAGTGCATTACTTTTGACCAGGGCCCATACTACAGTTGAAGTCGGAAGTTTACATGCACCTTAGCCAAATACTGCCAGTTTTTCACAATTCCTGACATTTAATCCTAGTAAAATTCCCTGTCTTAGGTCAGTTAGGATCACCACATTATTTTAAGAATGTGAAATGTCAGAATAATAGTAGAGAGAATGATTTATTTCAGCTTTTATTTCTTTCATCACATTCCCAGTGGGTCAGAAGTTTACATACACTCAATTAGTATTTAGTAGCATTGCCTTTAAATTGTTTAACTTGGGTCAAACGTTTCGGGTAGCCTTCCACAAGCTTCCCACAATAAGTTGGATGAATTTTGGCCTATTCCTTCTGACAGAGCTGGTGAAACTGAGTCAGGTTTGTAGGCCTCCTTTCTTGCACACACTTTTTCAGTTCTGCCCAGAAAATTTCTATAGGATTGAGGTCAGGGCTTTGTGATGGCCACTCCAATACCTTGACTTTGTTGTCCTTAAGCCATTTTGCCACAACTTTGGAAGTATGCTTGGGGTCATTGTCCATTTAAAGACCCATTTGCGACCAAGCTTTAACTTCCTGACTGATGTCTTGAGATGTTGCTTCAATATATCCACATAATTTTCCATCCTCATGATGCCATCTATTTTGTGAAGTGCACCAGTCCCTCCTGCAGCAAAGGACCCCCACAACATGATGCTGCCACCCCTGTGCTTCACGGTTGGGATGGTGTTCCCCCTTTTTCCTCCAAACATAACGATGGTCATTATGGCCAAACAGTTCTATTTTTGTTTCATCAGACCAGAGGACATTTCTTCAAAAAGTACGATCTTTGTCTCCATATGCAGTTGCAAACTGTAGTCTGGCTTTTTTATGGCGGTTTTGGAGCAGTAGTTTCTTCCTTGCTGAGCGGCCTTTCAGGTTATGTCGATATAGGACTCGTTTTACTGTGGATACAGATACTTTTGTACCTGTTTCCTCCAGCATCTTCACAAGGTCCTTTGCTGTTGTTCTGGGATTGATTTGCACTTTTCGCACCAAAGTACGTTCATCTCTAGGAGACAGAACGCGCCTCCTTCCTGAGCGATATGACACCTGCGTGGTCCCATGGTGTTTATACTTGCGTACTATTGTTTGTACAGATGAACGTGGCACCTTCAGGCGTTTGGAAATTGCTCCCAGGGATGAAGCAGACTTGTGGAGGTCTACAAATTTTTTTCTGAGGTCTTGGCTGATTTCGTTTGATTTTCCCATGATGTCAAGCAAAGAGGCACTGAGTTTGAAGGTAGGCCTTGAACTGCATCCACAGGTACACCTCCAATTGACTCAAATGATGTCACTTAGCCTATCAGAAGCTTCTAAAGCCATGACATCATTTTCTGGAATTTTCCAAGCTGTTTAAAGGCACAGTCAACTTAGTGTATGTAAACTTTTGACCCACTCATGTGTCTGAATAGTAACACAACCACAAAGGCACAATGTTCAAGTCAACCATAATGAGCGTCGGGCAGTAGTAGGTTACATCCTGGATGTCGATAAATGGTGATTCAATATGTAGCTAGAATCGTCAGGAAAGTAACAGAAAATGACGGGGGAGATGTTTTGTGGTCAGAGGCAATAGGACGGCCACCCGTTCATCAGCGGGGTCTGTTTTGTACTTGACATGCATCTGAAAGGAATTAACAACACTCTGAATCAGAATGACAGTTGAAAAATATTAACATCATGACAGTCATGTAGGATTGGGGCGATTTCTACTGGCTTTCTGCTAAAGATTGGCCTACTTAATTTCAAACATTCTAATGGTTTGATCATGACTCATCACAATCCATTTCCTCTGGTATTCATGTCCATGCTTGTCTCGCTTCTTTGTTAATATTGTTTTTCTTGCAGTACATTAACCCAGTGTGTGTTTGTGTCTCAGCTCTAGCCACTGTCGAGGACTTCCAGATCCGGCCCCATGCCTTGTATGTGCACTCCTACAAGGCCCCGGCTTTCTGTGATGACTGTGGGGAGATGCTGTGGGGCCTGGTCCGACAGGGCCTCAAATGTGAAGGTATGTCTGGACCCTGCCCCAGTGCCCCCTCAGCCCAGAGCTACTGATCCCAGTCACGTCACTCCTGACCTAGGCTTCACCTCAAATCAAACTCCTGGCTCACATAGGCCGGAATCAAAGCCTGGGTAACTGTACAGAAGGATATCTTGATTGACAGTGTAGCTCCCTGCTTTCAAGTTCTGATCAGAACAGCCTTTGAGTGCTTCTTATTGTAGTGATGCCAAGCAGTGGATGGGCTCTCATAGTGCTTTGTGGAGCAGGATGATTGTCAGAGGAGAGTTGAAGTTTTCATCATATGTAACCTGATAGAAGAGTAAAACAGCACTGAACATTCACCTGGATACAGGTCATTCACATGACCTACACTATAACTCTGACGGAGAGAGATAGCGAGAGAGAGAGAGAGTGAGAGATAGAGAGAGATAGCGAGAGAGAGAGAGAGAGAGGACGAGATAGCGAGAGAGAGGGAGATAGCGAGAGATAGCGAGAGATAGCGAGAGAGAGAGAGAGAGAGTGAGTGAGAGAGATAGTGAGAGAGAGAGAGAGAGAGAGAGAGAGAGAGAGAGAGAGAGAGAGAGAGACAGAGAGATAGCGAGAGAGAGAGAGAGATCGCGAGAGATAGCGAGAGAGAGAGAGAGAGAGAGAGAGAGATAGTGAGAGAGAGAGAGAGAGAGAGAGAGAGAGAGAGAGAGAGAGAGAGAGAGAGTAAGAGAGAGATAGTGAGAGAGAGAGAGAGATAGTGAGAGAGAGAGAGACAGACAGAGAGAGAGAGATAGCGAGAGATAGCGAGAGAAATAGTGCGAGAGAGAGAGAGAGAGAGATAGCGAGAGAGAGAGAGATAGCAAGAGAGAGAGAGAGAGAGAGAGAGACATGCATGTATGGTTTCTAAGTACTGTGCCTCCTCTATAGGATGTGGGCTGAACTACCACAAGCGCTGCGCCTTTAAGATCCCTAACAACTGTAGCGGGGTGAGAAAGAGACGGCTCTCCAACGTGTCCCTGCCTGGAGCTGTGCTGTCCGTCCCCCGCCCAGCCCCCATCGAACATGTCCCTGTTTCCCAGGAAGAGGTAGGGGGACATTCTCTGTCCTTGTCCCAAATAGTACTCTGTTCCCTATTTAGTGCCCATAGGGCTCTGGTCAAAAGCAGTGCACTATGTAGTGAGTAGAGTGCCATTTGGGACAAAGCTCTCTGTGCTGTTGTTACTGCTGCTCCACTTAACATGACTGCTTGTTGTACTACTGTGTACAGCTTCCATTTCTTCAACACACAAACACACAAGCATGCATGCGTTGACAAAGACACACGCACACACCCATGCACGCAAACACACACACGCGAACGAATACACACATACACACACGCATTCCGTATGCAGACACTCAGTCAGGCTGGCCAATTAGTGGTTGGGAGCCTAAAGAGAGTGTTTATGTCAAAACGCTGTGTATACATACCAAAACCCAGGAACCATTTTACTGAAGAAACAAGGCTCTTCATATTCACTTTCATATATAATCACTTTCATAAAGTCATTTCAATCCCTCTTCATGCAGTATTGTCACGTCTAAACAAACAAAGGATTATTTGTAATATTATTAACTTAATCCACTTCTCACTCGTTCAATATATAACGTTATATATTGAATAATATAATGCTAAAAACAAATACTCTTGATTAATTTCCTTCCCACGCAATTCGCGTCTCAAAATATTTATGTAATGTGCACTTTTGTTCTGGTCAGTTAAGTTGATGTTGTGATGTTTAAAATGACCTCCAAGATGTGAAATAGCTTTTTAACAAATGTGCCTACAGTGTTGTGGAAGCTACTCTGAAAATATAGTTTACCAAGCTACCAATTACTTCACACTGGAAGAAGTTAAGCTACACCAAAGCTACCCTTAAGAAAAATATAGTTTACTTCACTAAAGTTACTATGAAAAAGTAGTTCATTACACCCCAAACCACTTTGTGAAAAATGATCATATCTAAATCTAAAATGTCATAGACTACAAATTGCAAGAACAGATGACTCTGGAGTCAGGTGTTAACAGGATGTGTTCTTAGCCTATTAACCACAGTGAGATTTAGGCAGGTCTGATGCTGAAAAAGAAAGGAAATTCTTGCTTACTTCACCCATATTTTATTTTAGCAAAAAAAAGTTGTGTGTAGTTCCAGTAGTTAGTTAGCTACACCACCACAAAAAGTAAAAAGTTCTGAAAACACTACCAGGATTTGAATTTAGTTCAACTACCACCAAGCTACTGCAAAATCTAACTAAATTACTAGTCAAATTACATTTAGTTCACTACTCCCCAACACTGTGTACCTAGCTATGTATGAACTTGTGATTAGACAATTATTACCAATACGATACAGTAAAGGTGATACAGCGTGGTTGACTCTGCTCTGCTACCTCCCAGTCAAGACAGACCTGCAGCATGTTTGACTGCTCTACTGCCTCCCAGTCAAGACAGACCTGCAGCATGTTTGACTCTGCTCTGCTGCCTCCCAGTCAAGACAGACCTGCAGCATGTTTGACTCTGCTCTGCTGCCTCCCAGTCAAGACAGACCTGCAGCATGTTTGACTCTGCTCTACTGCCTCCCAGTCAAGACAGACCTGCAGCATGTTTGACTCTGCTCTACTGCCTCCCAGTCAAGACAGACCTGCAGCATGTTTGACTCTGCTCTGCTGCCTCCCAGTCAAGACAGACCTGCAGCATGTTTGACTCTGCTCTACTGCCTCCCAGTCAAGACAGACCTGCAGCATGTTTGACTCTGCTCTGCTGCCTCCCAGTCAAGACAGACCTGCAGCATGTTTGACTCTGCTCTGCTGCCTCCCAGTCAAGACAGACCTGCAGCATGTTTGACTCTGCTCTGCTGCCTCCCAGTCAAGACAGACCTGCAGCATGTTTGACTGCTCTGCTGCCTCCCAGTCAAGACAGACCTGCAGCATGTTTGATTGCTCTGCTGCCTCCCAGTCAAGACAGACCTGCAGCATGTTTGACTGCTCTGCTGCCTCCCAGTCAAGACAGACCTGCAGCATGTTTGACTGCTCTGCTGCCTCCCAGTCAAGACAGACCTGCAGCATGTTTGACTGCTCTACTGCCTCCCAGTCAAGACAGACCTGCAGCATGTTTGACTCTGCTCTGCTGCCTCCCAGTCAAGACAGACCTGCAGCATGTTTGACTCTGCTCTGCTGCCTCCCAGTCAAGACAGACCTGCAGCATGTTTGACTCTGCTCTGCTGCCTCCCAGTCAAGACAGACCTGCAGCATGTTTGACTCTGCTCTGCTGCCTCCCAGTCAAGACAGACCTGCAGCATATTTGACTCTGCTCTGCTGCCTCCCAGTCAAGACAGACCTGCAGCATGTTTGACTGCTCTGCTGCCTCCCAGTCAAGACAGACCTGCAGCATGTTTGACTCTGCTCTGCTGCCTCCCAGTCAAGACAGACCTGCAGCATGTTTGACTCTGCTCTGCTGCCTCCCAGTCAAGACAGACCTGCAGCATGTTTGACTCTGCTCTGCTGCCTCCCAGTCAAGACAGACCTGCAGCATGTTTGACTCTGCTCTGCTGCCTCCCAGTCAAGACAGACCTGCAGCATGTTTGACTGCTCTGCTGCCTCCCAGTCAAGACAGACCTGCAGCATGTTTGACTCTGCTCTGCTGCCTCCCAGTCAAGACAGACCTGCAGCATGTTTGACTGCTCTGCTGCCTCCCAGTCAAGACAGACCTGCAGCATGTTTGACTGCTCTGCTGCCTCCCAGTCAAGACAGACCTGCAGCATGTTTGACTCTGCTCTGCTGCCTCCCAGTCAAGACAGACCTGCAGCATGTTTGACTCTGCTCTGCTGCCTCCCAGTCAAGGCTGATGAAACAAAGCCTTTTCATAAGCTCTGTTCATCGTCACCCAATGAAATCTCTTCCTTTTTGTTTTACACTACTTCTCTCCTGCCTGTGTGTCCAGTACCTTTCTAAAGAAGTGGTGACTGAAAATACTGTACAATAAAATCTGTGTGAGATGTTATTCAGAACATTACCATCTGTAGAGATGATACAACATAAAATACAGTATAGTAATGTCTGGAATGATTTCCATATTTTTTTTAACGAATGTACTCTTTCTCTTGTGCTATCTGTTATCTTTTCCTTCCCTTTCCCCGTTCTGCTACCTCCCCCATCCCCTACCCTCTCTCTGTCTGTCTCTCCTCTTCTCTTCTTTCTCTGTCTCTATCTCTCTCTCATCCCCTCAGCAGCGCCCTCTCCAGGGGGCAGGGAAGGGTAACAGCCTGTTGAGCGGCAGGCCTATCTGGATGGAGAAGATGGTGCTGGGAAGGGTCAAGGTGCCTCACACCTTCTCAGTGCACACCTACACCAGACCAACCATCTGCCAGTTCTGTAAACGCCTGCTGAAAGGCCTGTTCCGCCAGGGCATGCAGTGCAAAGGTGAGGCACTCCAAACACTGGAATTATGTTGTGTAGATAGAGGGATCCTGAGTGGCACAGCGGTCTAAGGCACTGCATTGCAGTGCTAGAGGTGTCACTACAGACCCGGGTTCGATCCCGGGCTGTATCACAACCGGCCGTGATTGGGAGTCCCATAGGGAGGCGCACAATTGGCACAGCATCGTCTGGGTTACGGGAGGGTTTGGCCGGGGTAGGCCGTCATTTTAAATAAGAATTTGTTCTTAACTGACTTGCCTAGTTAAATAAAGGTTCAATAAAATATATAATCTAATTCAAATGATTAGATGTACAGTAGATGTAAGATATTAATGTGACTATGATGTGCATAGATATGTCCATATGGCATCTTCGTACAGTCGGTTGAGTGAACGTGATGTTGAATCTTCATGTTTTCAGATTGTAAATTTAACTGCCATAAGAGATGTGCAGCCAAGATACCCAGAGACTGCCTTGGTGAGGTTTCCTTTAATGGAGGTAAGTTTGTCTCAAGTGTATAGCTACCTAAAATTGCCTCCATAACTTGTCCCCACTATTTAGTCAAAAGTAGTGTATTGAATGTATTGATGGATATGTGGAAGAATGCCTCCCCCATGTAGTAAGTAGTTAGCCAGGTCCCATACGCTATGTACTGTAGCCAACTCTTCACATGTACAGTTCCTACAGTAGGATACCAGGCTAGTAAGCAGTACATACCTTTACCACATGTACAGTTCATACAGTAGGGACCCAGGCTAGTAAGCAGTACATACCTTTACCACATGTACAGTTCATACAGTAAGATACCAGGCTAGTAAGCAGTACATACCTTTACCACATGAGGACCACAGTGGAAATAAGTGTATTTAATGTGTCATCCTCTGGGATGGGTTGTACTTAATTGTTTCAAATCAATCAATCCATTGATGAATCAATATCACGCCCCTCCTACTGTGTCTCCTGCCCCAGAACCAGCCAGTCCTGGCCCCGACTCTGAGACCACCATGGAGGTGGACAACAGTGATGTGAACAGTGAGGGCAGCCAGAGCATGGAAGACCCAGAGGAGCCCTCCACCCCAGACGATAAGTTCTACATTGAAGGGCCCTGTCTGGATGGGGACAAGGACGAGGACACAGTGAAGGCTATCAGGTACTTACTTAGGGCCATATTCAATCTGTATCACCGAAGTGTTACAGATTGTGCAATAGAAACTTAAAGGTAATTTCCGATTGAGCCGACATATGCAGCATTTACCATGAATGCATTCTCTGCTAACGCAGTAACATTGCCTTTAAATTTAAATCGCGCTGTAAAGCTGAACTTCTGCGACACAGATTGAATAGAGCCCTTAGTCCTCTTCTCCCCGGGTGGGACATAAGGCTGTAACATTCTTCTGGCACTAGAGTTGGTCTTTGGCTAGATTTATGTCATGTCCCGTGAGAGTCTCATCTCTCCCAACTCAACTCAGCCAGCACAGGCTAGCACTGGATGATATGATGTTTAATGAAATGAATACGTATAATGTGTACAGCTGCGTTCAATTGTGGAGTTCCTTGTGTTCTGTTGCGTTTCGTATATGAAAATAGTTGTGAGTTTGTTGTTACATCACATAAGCTTTATAAATGTATGTCAACGATTTGGCAATTGACATTACCCAAAATTGGGTTGAACCAATGTTGTTTCCACGTCATTTCCACCCCCCTAAAAGAAGTGAATCAATGTGGACAACTCATTGGAGTTGCAAAAAGTCATCAACTTAAGGGCATTTCCTATTTTTTTCACCCAACATTTAACCCAAATCCAATGACATGGTGACATGTCTCAACCAAATGTAGATCAAAACGTGTCGTTAAACTGATGTCTGTGCCCAGTGGGTAGGCATACATTTGTTCATACGTGCTCTTGTCATTTTGTGTAGCCCCATGACAAGCAGTTTCATCCCCCTAATGCGGGTGGTTCAGTCCATAAAACAAACCAAGCGGAAGAGCTCAACCATGGTTCGGGAGGGATGGATGGTCCACTACACCAGCCGAGACAACCTGGTAAGAAACCTCTTGGATCATCTAAAAAAAAAAAGAGAGAGAGATTGCGAGTCAATAGTATTTTTCAGAGATGCTATTTGAGGTTTTGATGATAACTCACTGCTTTGATCGGTTTTTGTTTTCAGAGGAAGAGGCATTACTGGAGGCTGGACAGCAAGTGTCTGACCCTGCTGCAGAACGAAACAGGAACCAAGTATTACAAGGTACAAGACCGGTCATCACATCTCTTATTAGACGTCTCTGTCCAATTATAGAAGTTACACAGACAACAAAAAGACATTGACAGGTCAAAAGTGACAGGTCTAAAGTGTAGTGTGAAGCTTGGAGACAAGCTAGAAAAGGTCCTGTCATTCCAGTTATTGCTTTCTATTTATGTAGTGAACATTTTAGTAACACTTGTGGTGTTATTTGAAGAAAGTAAGGTGTTGCCCTCATCCTCCCACAGACAGACAGGCAAGGCAGTCTTTTCCCTCTCTATTCTCTCCTCCTTTCATGTTCTTTTTGCATGACAGAGAGAGAGACAGAGAGAGAGACAGAGACAAAGAGAGAGACAGAGAGAGAGAGACAGAGAGAGAGAGAGAGAGAGAGAGAGAGAGAGAGAGAGAGAGAGAGACAGAGACAGAGAGACAGAGAGAGACAGAGAGAGAGAGAGAGAGAGAGAGAGAGACAGAGAGACAGACAGAGAGAGAGAGACAGAGACAGAGACAGAGACAGAGAGACAGAGAGAGAGACAGAGAGCGAGAGAGAGAGAGAGAGACAGAGAGAGAAAGAGAGAGAGAGAGAGAGAGACAGAGAGAGAGAGAGAGAGAGAGAGACAGAGACAGAGACAGAGAGAGAGAGAGAGAGACACAGAGAGACAGAGAGAGAGAGACAGAGAGAGAGAGCGACAGAGAGAGAGAGAGAGAGAGAGAGAGAGAGAGACAGAGACAGAGAGAGAGACAGAGACAGAGACAGAGAGAGAGAGACACAGAGAGAGACAGAGAGAGAGAGAGAGAGAGAGAGAGAGAGAGAGAGAGAGAGCCCTGTGGCTGAATCTCTGAGCATGCTCCTCCTGTGGCAGACCGACCGTCAGTGCCAGGACTGGACTGGGGGGCTTCCCTGTGGTGTCTCTGGCCGTTCCTCCATCCCTGCCTGCCTGGCAGGCTGCCAGCATGCCTCGTGCCCAGAACGGGGAGGCACGTCCTGCCTTTTAATCAGGGGAGCGCTTTGCTTCCCCCCTGACCCGGCGGAGCGCCCTGTCATGTGGCACGCTCGGCAAACCACAAGCAGTTAATCTGATACTGGCGACAGAGGCCCGGATGGGCGCAGCAGACTGGGCTGACAGACGATTGGCTGGCCAGCAATTCTCTCTCTCTCTCTCTCTCTGATGTTTTTTCTCCTTGTGGGTGTGTTGGTTCGCTCGGCTACAGCAGCGGAATGTTCAAATGGACTTGAAAAGCCCCACACTTCATTCCTCAAAGGCTGTCAGAGAGTGAGGAGAAGAGAGTAGAGACCATAGCTGACAAGAGGAGAGGAGACCTGGTAGAGCTGAGAGTGTAGTTATTCCTGGGACAGTTAGACGTTAGGACGCTATAGGTGTACTTTTTAGCAGCTGATTGGAGTACCTCAGCCTCACGGGTCGTTTGATTGGCTGACAATCCGTTGTGACCTTTGGTGACCTTTGACCCTGCTCCTCTGACTCCGTCCTCAGGAGATCCCCCTGTCAGAAATCCTGCAGGTGGAGCAGGCGCAGGACTTCCACAGCCTGGCCCAGGGCAGCAACCCCCACTGCTTCGAGATCATCACTGCCACTATGGTCTACTACGTGGGGGAGAATAACAGTGGTCACTTCCATAACCCTACCCTGGCTGCCACGGGTGTGGGGCTGGAGGTGGCCCAGGGCTGGGAGAAGGCCATCCGGCAGGCCCTGATGCCCGTCACTCCGCAACCCAGTGTCTGCACTGGCCCCGGACAGGGCAAGGATCACAGTGAGTAGAATAGTACCCTGGCCTGCTGCTAATGTGATTGAGATCTGCTGAGGAGATCAGGCAAATGTAATGTCACGCAATTTGTATGTTTTTATGGGCGTGTGTGTGTGTGTGCGCACAGCTGTGACCTCCCACTGCCTGCTCAAAGTGTATTACTGGAAAATTAAATGGTGGCATTTTAAGACGATTTAAGAGATTTTAGGGGATTTTCAAGCTCTTTTTGATTTCTCTCTGGCTGTGATTAGTGATAGGAAAATTCCTCCCATCATTTAATTAATGGAGAGTGATATAACATCATTAAACTCAAACAATCTGTAGTCACACAAAGGAGTATAACGCCAGTGAGCGATGTTTGGTCATTTGATGGTTAACTACTGTCACACAAAGAACTGCCCATAGACATGCTCAAACTAGTGGCCTATTTACTGCAAGACCAATTAAAAAGAAGAAGGCCGTATTGGTCGAGGTCTTTGGGTTCAATTTTGCATCGAGATTGTCTGCATCCCAAATGGCACCTATTCCTTATGCAATGATTCTTGTCAAAAGTAGTGAACTACATAGGACATAGTTTGGGATACAGACTTTGTGCCACTGGCCTGTGCATACAATACAGACAGTATTATATATTTCTCTATGGATTGTGTTACATAAACCCAGCCTTTGGTTGACCCAGCTGATTGGTATTTGGTGGCCCACTACTGGGACAGAGTGCTGGTATAGAACACTGGATACGACCTTAACCACCATGGCTGGGCCTGGGTTCAGAATCAATGGAAACCCCAATGGAAACGTACTGAACGTACAGGCTGGGCTTTCGCCTTGCGGGTTTCTACTACTGAATAGTGGCTCTAGCCTGGTCCCAGATCCGTGTGCTCTCGCCAACGCCATTGCTGTCAAGCCATAGTATGACAACGAGTTGGCATTAAAGCACAAACAGACTGCCACTCAGGCCAGTTAGGATTTAGTTGTTATTAAAATATATATCAAAATATACTTAACTAAGAACATTACCATGTGTCCTTGGTGTGTCCTGCTTCAAATAATGCTTGATCATTTACTATTTTCGAAGCCTCACATAATCTGTTTCTTGTCTCTTCAGAGGACATTTCAATCAGCATATCAGTGTCTAACTCACAGATCACAGAGAATGTGGTAAGTGTCTATCCAATACAGCATATTAGCTGTGTATAGCTACAGCTCCACAAGCATTCCTGATAAGGAATTTAGGAATATAAAAAATATTAGATATCTGCAAAATGTTAGATGGATTGTCCGTTTAGTGAAATATACAGTGCATTCGGAAAGTATTCAAATACCTTGACTTTTTCCACATTTTGTTACTTTACAGCCTTATTCTAAAATGGATTAAATACATGTTCTTCCTCATCAATCTACATACAATACCCCATAATGACAAAGCGAAAACAGGTTTTTAGAAATGTTAGCAATTTTATACAAATTTTAAAACAGAAATACCTTATTTACATAAGAATTCAGACCCTTTGCTATGAGACTTGAAATTGAGCTCAGGTGCATCCTGTTTCCATTGTTCATCCTTGAGATGTTTCTACAACTTGATTGGCGTCCACCTGTGGTAAATTCAATTGATTGGATATGATTTGGAAAGGCACACACCTGTCTATATAAGGTCCCACAGTTGGCAGTGCATGTCAGAGCAAAAACCAAACCATGAGGTCGAAGGTATTGTCCGTAGAGCTCCGAGACAGGATTGTCAAGGCACAGATCTGGGGAAGGGTATCAAAAAATGTCTGCAGCATTGAAGGTCCTCAAGAACACAGTGGCCTCCATCATTCTTAAATGGAATTAGTTTGGAACCACCAAGACTCTTCCTAGAGCTGGCCGCAAGGCCAAACTGAGCAATCGGGGGAGAAGGGCCTTGGTCAGGGACGTGACCAAGGACACAATGGTCACTCTGACAGAGCTCCAGAGTTCCTCTGTGGAGATGGGAGAACCTTCCAGAAAGACAACCATCTCTGCAGCACTCCACCAATCAGGCCTTTATGGTAGAGTGGCCAGACGGAAGCCACTCCTCAATAAAAGGCACATGACAGCCTGCTTGGAACTGGCCAAAAGGCACCTAAAGGATTCTCAGACCATGAGAAACAAGATTCTCTAGTCTGATAAAACCAAGATTGAACTCTTTGGCCTGAATGCCAAGTGTCACGTCTGGAGGAAACCTGGCATCATCCCTGCGGTGAAGCATGGTGGTGGCAGCATCATGCTGTGGGGAGGTTTTTCCACGGCAGGTACTGGGAGACTAGTCAGGATTTGAGGGAAAGATGAACAGAGCAAAGTACAGAGATATCCTTGATGAAAACCTGCTCCAGAGCGCTCAGGACCTCAGACTGGGGCGAAGGTTCACCTTCCAACAGGACAACGACCCTAAGCACACAGCCAAGACAACGCAGGAGTGGCTTCGGGACAAGTCTCTGAATGTCCTTGAGTGGTCCAGCCAGAGCCCGGACTTGAACCTGATCGAACATCTCTGGAGAGACCTGAAAATAACTATGCAGCGATGCTCCCCTTCCAACCTGACAGAGCTTGAGAGGATCTGCAGAGAAGAATGGGAGAAACTCCCCAAATACATGTGTGCCAAGCTTGTAGCACCCTACCGAAGAAGACTCAATGCTGTAATCGCTGACAAAGGTGCTTTAACAAAGTAACTAGTAAAGGGTCTGAATACTTATGTAAATGTGATAAACAAATGTTTTTAATAAATTGTCAAACATTTCTAAAAACTAGTTTTTGCTTTGTCATTATGGGTTATTGTGTGCAGATTGATGAGTGGGTACGACAATTTAATCAATTTTAGAATAAGACTAACTAAATGTGGAAAAAGTCAAGGGGTCTGAATACTTTCTGAGGACACCATGTCTTTTCTCTTCTTCAGGATATCAGTTCAGTCTACCAGATCTTTGCTGATGAGGTCCTTGGGTCGGGCCAGTTTGGGATTGTGTATGGAGGTAAGTCAGACTGACTCTACAGTATTTCTGTTGGCTTCATGTACATGGTGAAGTGGAGATGAAATTCAGCCCTGATGAAGGCTAAAGGGCCGAAATGGTTTGGTTTTACTTTTACCAATAACAAAGCACTTTTATCAACTTCCACTGTCCTCCAAGAGTTCAGTTTGCTCCTCAATTCATGCACCTTAGTTGGAGAGCGAGGTAGAGGAAGTGTTCCCTTCCGTTTGACTTCATGTACATCCATCCATCCATCCACGTTTCCTCTCTTTATAGTTTCAATCACTGGGAGGGGAAGACTACTTATTGTTCTTTCTATGTTATGCAAATCAACTTTTATTAGTAGAATTCCTTTCTCTGTCTGTTCTATAGTTCGAGACAGAGGAAGAAATACACAGTTCATTTGCTACAATCTGCAGCGAGTAGCCTGTGATTTATCCTATTCACTCTCATGTGTAGGTAAACACAGAAAGACTGGGAGAGACGTGGCCATCAAAATCATCGACAAGATGAGGTTCCCTACCAAGCAGGAGAGCCAGCTGAGGAACGAGGTGGCCATTCTCCAGGTAGATAAAAGACAGAGAAGCCTGGCTCTTTTACAGCCAGTGTAGACCCTGATAGCCTGGGAATCTAAAGTGGCTACGTTTCACTATTGTTTCACTTCACAACAGTAGTGAAACATAAAGATTTGGTTTTGTGGTCTCATGCTAGATTTGTGAGACTGTTGTGAAGAAATGTTTGACTTTTTCCGATTTCAGAGCACGCCTGTGGACCCTGGTACATACATCATATCCACGATGTGGAGTGGGGTGTTAGTTGATGAAAACAAACCCTGTAGTAAATCATGTTTTATATATATATATATATATATATATATATATATATATATATATATATATATATATATATATATAGTGTCTGTGTTCTTTTGCCCATCTTAATATTTTATTTTTATTGGCCAGTCTGAGATATGTCTTTTTCTTTGCAACTCTGCCTAGAAGGCCAGCATCCCGTAGTCGCCTCTTCACTGTTGAATGGATGCCCTTTGGTTGGTGGACCATTCTTGATACACATGAAAAACTTAGCAGCATTGCAGTTCTTCACACAAACCGGTGCTCCTTAACACCTACTACCAGACCCCGCTCAAAGCACTGAAATCTTTTGTCTTGCCCATTCACCCTCTGAATGGCACACGTACACAATCCATGCCTCAATTGTCTCCAGGCTTAAAGATCATTCTTTAACCGGTCTCCTCCCCTTTATCTACACTGATTGAAGTTTGAAGTGGTGACATCAATAAGGGATCATAGTTTTCACCTGGATTCATTTGGTCAGTCTATGTCCTGGAAAGAGCAGGTGTTCCTAATGTTTTCTACACTCAGTGTGTGTGTATATATACAGTGGGGAGAAGAAGTATTTGATACACTGCCGATTTTGCAGGTTGTCCTACTTACAAAGCATGTAGAGGTCTGTAATTTTCATCATAGGTACACTTCAACTGTGAGAGACGGAATATAAAACAAAAATCCCGAAAATCACATTGTATGATTTTTAAGTAATTAATTAGCATTTTATTGCATGACATAAGTATTTGATACATCAGAAAAGCAGAACTTAATATTTGGTACAGAAACCTTTGTTTGCAATTACAGAGATCATACATTTCCTGTAGTTCTTGACCAGGTTTGCACACACTGCAGCAGGGATTTTGGCCCAGTCCTCCATACAGACCTCCAGATCCTTCAGGTTTCGGGGCTGTCGCTGGGCAATCTGGACTTTCAGCTCCCTCCAAAGATTTTCTATTGGGTTCAGGTCTGGAGACTGGCTAGGCCACTCCAGGACCTTGAGATGCTTCTTACGGAGCCACTCCTTAGTTGCCCTGGCTGTGTGTTTCGGGTCGTTGTCATGCTGGAAGACCCAGCCACGACCCATCTTCAATGCTCTTACTGAGGGAAGGAGGTTGTTGGCCAAGATCTCGCGATACATGGCCCCATCCATCCTCCCCTCAATACGGTGCAGTCGTCCTGTCCCCTTTACAGAAAAGCATCCCCAAAGAATGATGTTTCCACCTCCATGCTTCACGGTTGGGATGGTGTTCTTGGGGTTGTACTCATCCTTCTTCTTCCTCTTCTTCCTCCAAACACGGCGAGTGGAGTTTAGACCAAAAAGCTCTATTTTTGTCTCATCAGACCACATGACCTTCTCCCATTCCTCCTCTGGATCATCCAGATGGTCATTGGCAAACTTCAGACGGGCCTGGACTTTTTTCTTTACATAGTTGAATGTGCTGACAACAAAATCACACAAAAATTATCAATGGAAATCAAATTTATCAACCCATGGAGGTCTGGATTTGGAGTCACACTCAAAATTACAGTGGAAAACCACACTACAGGCTGATCCAACTTTGATGTAATGTCCTGAAAACAAGTCAAAATGAGGCTCAGTAGTGTGTGTGGCCTCCACGTGCCTGTATGACCTCCCTACAACGCCTGGGCATGCTCCTGATGAGGTGGCGGATGGTCTCCTGAGGGATCTCCTCCCAGACCTGGACTAAAGCATCCGCCAACTCCTGGACAGTCTGTGGTGCAACGTGGCGTTGGTGGATGGAGCGAGACATGATGTCCCAGATGTGCTCAATTGGATTCAGGTCTGGGGAACGGGCGGGCCAGTCCATAGCATCAATGCCTTCCTCTTGCAGGAACTGCTGACACACTCCAGCCACATGAGGTCTAGCATTGTCTTGCATTAGGAGGAACCCAGGGCCAACCGCACCAGCATATGGTCTCACAAGGGGTCTGAGGATCTCATCTCGGTACCTAATGGCAGTCAGGCTACCTCTGGCGAGCCCATGGAGGGCTGTGCGGTCCCCCAAAGAAATGCCACCCCACACCATGACTGACCCACCGCCAAACCGGTCATACTGGAGGATGTTGCAGGCAGCAGAACGTTCTCCACGGCGTCTCCAGACTCTGTCACATGTGCTCAGTGTGAACCTGCTTTCATCTGTGAAGAGCACAGGGCGCCAGTGGCGAATTTGCCAATCTTGGTGTTCTCTGGCAAATGCCAAACGTCCTGCACGGTGTTGGGCTGTAAGCACAACCCCCACCTGTGGACGTCGGGCCCTCATACCACCCTCATGGAGTCTGCTCAAACGGTCAGAAACAGACACATGCACATTTGTGGCCTGCTGGAGGTCATTTTGCAGGGCTCTGGCAGTGCTCCTCCTTGCACAAAGGCGGAGGTAGCGGTCCTGCTGCTGGGTTGTTGCCCTCCTACGGCCTCCTCCACGTCTCCTGAAGTACTGGCCTGTCTCCTGGTAGCGCCTCCATGCTCTGGACACTACGCTGACAGACACAGCAAACCTTCTTGCCACAGCTCGCATTGATGTGCCATCCTGGATGAGCTGCACTACCTGAGCCACTTGTGTGGGTTGTAGACTCCGTCTCATGCTACCACTAGAGTGAAAGCACCGCCAGCATTCAAAAGTGACCAAAACATCAGCCAGGAAGCATAGGAACTGAGAAGTGGTCTGTGGTCACCACCTGCAGAACCACTCCTTTATTGGGGGTGTCTTGCTAATTGCCTATAATTTCCACCTGTTGTCTATTCCATTTGCACAACAGCATGTGAAATTTATTGTCAACCAGTGTTGCTTCCTAAGTGGACAGTTTGATTTCACAGAAGTGTGATTGACTTGGAGTTATATTGTGTTGTTTAAGTGTTCCCTTTATTTTTTTGAGCAGTGTGTATGTATATATATATATATATATATATATATATATATATATATATACTGTATGCATGCATCACTTTGCTCATCATAGTTGAGGTCATCTGTCACCCAGCCCATAGTGTATTTGTCTCTTAAGGTCTTCTCCCTCTAATTGCACATCAGGGATAAATGATCTTTTAAACTAATTGAATTGAATTCCTGTCTCCCTGCCTGTCAGAACCTTCACCATCCTGGCATCGTCAACCTGGAGTGCATGTTCGAGACCCCCGAGAGGGTCTTTGTTGTCATGGAGAAGCTCCATGGAGACATGCTGGAGACGATCCTGTCCAGTGAGAAGAGCAAGCTCCCTGAGCGTCTCACCAAGTTCCTGGTCACACAGGTCACTACTCAGTACTCAGTAATATCTGTGATCTACCTCGTAATGACCAACACGGTAACACCTTGCATACAGTGTTTTTATTACTTTATAATTGTTCCTGTAAGTACAATGTAATAACTATTGTAATGAATCATTATTACACTGTACCTAAAACAGTTACCCAAATCCTTACCCTAGGCCAGTGGTTCTCAACCAGTGGTACTAGGACACCTGGGGGTACTTGGCCAATCAACAGGGGGTACTTGGCCAATCAACAGAGGGTACTTGAGAAGACTCATGAGACCATAGACCTACTGTTAAAATGCACATGAGGGGGTACTTCAGGGTTACTCTAAGCAGAGCAAAATTCAGTTGGTGGAACCTAGGCCTAGTGCCTTTTAGAGGTAATTACACAATACAGCCCAGCCAGTGGACAGCCACTGTAATGACAAGTACCATAGCTCAGCCAGAAGTAAGTCACCCCATGTGCTTCCTGACCCGCAGATCCTAGTGGCTCTGAGGCACCTCCATTTTAAGAACATCGTCCACTGTGACCTGAAGCCTGAGAATGTGCTGCTGGCCTCCGCGGAGCCCTTCCCTCAGGTGAGTGCATGAGCTGTCCACCACAACATGATGCAATGGAAACACTGATTCTGTTACTATGTTCCATTTACGTAAGTCTGTGGTCCACCACAACAAGCTAACTGAAGTACTAACTCATTATGCTAATGCTTTATTTAACCAGGTTGTTATTGTAAAAGAGAACTTGTTATCAATCACTTATAATTACTTTGCTAACTAAATAATAGAAAATGGAACTTACCCATAAGGAATGACAGCTCAGTGATGGCCTTGGTTCCAATGTGTGTTCCTATAGGTGAAGCTATGTGACTTTGGCTTCGCTCGCATCATTGGCGAGAAGTCGTTCAGGCGCTCTGTGGTCGGCACACCCGCCTACCTGGCACCCGAGGTCCTACGCAGTAAAGGTTACAACCGTTCCCTGGACATGTGGTCGGTAGGTGTGATCGTTTACGTCAGCCTCAGTGGGACCTTCCCCTTCAATGAGGACGAGGACATCAACGACCAGATCCAGAACGCTGCCTTCATGTACCCTTCCAACCCCTGGAAGGACATCTCTGGAGAGGGTAAGAGAAGTGCATGCACCCCAAATGGCACCCTATATTTTGATCAGGGCCCATATGTATAGTAGGGAATAGGGTGCCATTTGGGATGTAGCCTGTGTGGGTCGACCTGTAGATCATCTATTTACCTATCTCCCGAGTGGTGCAGCGGTCTAAGGCACTGCATCTCAGTGCAAGAGGTGTCACTACAGTCCCTGGTTTGAATCCAGGCTGTATCACATCCGGCCGTGATTGGGAGTCCCATAGGGCGGCGCACAATTGGCCCAGCGTTGTCCGGGTTTGGCCGGGGTAGGGCGTCATTGTAAATAAGAATTTGTTCTTAACTGACTTGCTTAGTTAAATAAAGATAACATTTGCTGTGGTTTTACCAGTGGTCTTCACCTCTCAGGGTGTGTTCTCTTTCAATCTTCCACCTCAGAAAAAGAGGCCTACTGCTCATCTCTTTGAAATGTCTTTGGAACTTTGAGACTGAGAACAGCAGAATAGTTTTGTAGTCCTAATTGACTCAACCTAGAGGTAGCCATGTATTTCATTCTAGTCTGGAGTGGCCAGAGTAGAGGGATGGATGGAAATGTAGATATCACTTGTTTCTGATGTCAATGTTGTTCATGTTGGTCCATCCATACCCACAGCCACAGACCTGATCAACAACCTCCTCCAGGTGAAGATGAGGAAGCGTTACAGTGTGGACAAGTCTCTCAGTCACCCCTGGCTTCAGGTAACACACCTGCACAGTGACTACTTTGTCACACTATGTTCATCACATCATTAAATGCAGCACATGTCTATGATGTTCAGTTCACTCTGCTATGGAAATAGAACTTACTCCATCTAAGGATCTATGAAAGTCCTCCTGTACTTCTCCTTGCAGTTTAGTAATGACAATAGACTCCTCCTACACTTCCCTTCCATCCTCCAGGACTATCAGACGTGGCTGGACCTGCGGGAGTTTGAGACACGAAGAGGGGAGCGCTACATCACCCACGAGAGCGACGACGCCCGCTGGGAGGAGCACGCCGACGAGCGGAGCCTGCATTATCCCAAGCACTTCATCATGGCGCCCAACCTGGACGACATGGAAGAGGACCCCTAGTGGCTGGGAGGACTACCTGCAGGCTGCACGTTTCAGAAGGAGTTCACAGGGCATCCTGGGACTCGGAGACCCATGGCTGGTGCTTGGGTCCCTGGAACCTGCTACTGCTGGCTGAGACTATAAGCTTAAACAGGGGGAGATGCATGTACCCTATATGTATGTGCATAAAGGTGTCATTGTGCATTACCACATGGAACAGACAGGAGTTGCTGCAGTGGACAGGAAGATGTGTGGTGGTACAGTAGCATGACATGGGAACACATTCGTGGTGTTGGAAGGAAAGGCGTGACGATCGAGATCGAGAATCTTCAGGTTGTTTGGTTTTCATCACATTCCAGAGACCCTACGTATGTGGATTCTCTCTTCACTGACTGTTCTCTACAAGCCATAATATACAGCCCTCATTCAACTCTGGACCTAGATGCCAGTTCCACTGCATTTTTTCATTCTTCCCCTCTAATCAGGGACTGATTTAGACCTGGGACACCAGGTGGGTGCAATTAATTATCAGGTAGAACAGTGAACCAGCAGGCTCCGGACCTCGTAGGGTAAAAGTTGAATACCTCTGATATACAGTCTGTCTCATGAGCCTGAAAGACGAACCCTAAGTGGTTGGTTAGTTGGGGAATCCCTCAGCAACAGTAATAAACATTTGCACTGCCATTCAACCCAGAAAAATGGCTACAATAAAAGAAATCCAAGAGACATTTCAGCTTTTCAGCTTCTATAGCATATTTTTCTAATGTTGTTAGTTTATCATGTGTATTTGAAATCTCACGACTACATTGAATTGTTAATTTACCATGAGTGCTATTTTTTGAAAACATTTATTTCCAATGGTTTCATGTAAGGCTGTTGAACTCAAAAACATACAAAATATGCTAATGTTTTGAATATATATTGAAAATATTTTGCTTATTCGATGGGATGTTTTTGCAATATTTGTTAACACGTTGTAATCTCTGGCTCCCTTATTGGATGCCTTGAATGAAGTTGTGAACCAATCAGCAGCTGCTACACACGGTCTTAACCCCCCTTTAGAAACTGGCCTGAGAAAAAAAATCCAGCAAAAATGATACCGGTCTAACCAAAGCCTGAGAAATCTTCCCATAGAAATAATTACATTTTTTATGATTCTACCTTTATTTTTGTATGGAATTCTGGATGTCAATTGAACGGAGTAGAGTGCGAAGTGTCACAAAAACATTGATAGGACCAAGCCTAGGGAATTTTAGATGTTAATTCTCTGCTCGCAGCCATAGTTTACAAATGTTATTTTTTTTCAATGAAGTAAAGATAGTTGAGAAATGTTTTTTTATTCAAGAACTGATGTGACCTTCTCGGAGCTCTGCCTTATTTATTTTCCTTCTCTTTCATTACATGTGTGGTGTTGTGTTTTTACGGATGATTGACTGGATTCACACTCAACGCCAGAACTGCTGCTGCTCCCGGTGAGGGAGCTGCAAGGCCAAGCAGTTCGGCAGATTCACACAGGATTTATCCCAAATGGCACCCTACTCCCTATATAGAGCACTACTTCTGACCAAAGCTGTGGTCAAAACCTGTGCACAATATAGGGAATAGGGTGCCATTTGGGATGCTGACAAAGTCTGATCAGTGACAAAGCATGGTAGGATAAAAAGACCGCAACGGATAAATGGACTGAGTACTCTGTAATATGTCAAACAAGCCAACATGTAATATGTCAAACAAGCCAACAGCGGATAATTGGACTGAGTACTCTGTACTATGTCAAACAAGCCAACAGCGGATAAATGGACTGAGTACTCTGTAATATGTCAAACAAGCCAACATGTAATATGTCAAACAAGCCAACAGCGGATAATTGGACTGAGTACTCTGTACTATGTCAAACAAGCCAACAGCGGATAAATGGACTGAGTACTCTGTAATATGTCAAACAAGCCAACATGTAATATGTCAAACAAGCCAACAGCGGATAATTGGACTGAGTACTCTGTACTATGTCAAACAAGCCAACAGCGGATAAATGGACTGAGTACTCTGTAATATGTCAAACAAGCCAACAGCGGATAAATGGACTGCGTACTCTGTAATATGTCAAACAAGCCAACATGTACTATGTCAAACAAGCCAACAGCGGATAAATGGACTGAGTACTCTGTAATATGTCAAACAAGCCAACATGTACTATGTCAAACAAGCCAACATGTACTATGTCAAACAAGCCAACATGTAATATGTCAAACAAGCCAACAGCAGATAAATGGACTGAGTACTCTGTAATATGTCAAACAAGCCAACAGCGGATAATGGGGCGGCAGGGTAGCCTAGTGGTTAGAGCGTTGGGCTAGTAACCGAAAGGTTGCAAGTTCAAATCCCCGAGCTGACAAGGTACAAATCTGTCGTTCTGCCCCTGAACAAGGCAGTTAACCCACTGTTCCTAGGCCGTCATTGTAAAATAAGAGTTTGTTCTTAACTGACTTGCCTAGTTAAATAAAGGTCAAATTAAGTCGCTCTGGATAAGAGCGTCTGCTAAATGACTTAAATATAATATATAATATAATAATTGGACTGAGTACTCTGTAATATGTCAAACAAGCCAACATGTAATATGTCAAACAAGCCAACAGCGGATAAATGGACCGACTACTCTGTAATATGTCAAACAAGCCAACATGTTGGTTGAAGAGAGAAATCCATAATTTGTGTGTGTGTCACATTTTGGCTTTGTTTGGTGTTTCTCCATCCCAAAACATGGGTACGTCCGTTTGAATGGTGACCTCACAGCTTGTCCATGCTAATAGCGGTTGATGACATACAAACACATTCTAAATAAAACAGAACGTTTGACACTACTGGCTGACACCAATGGAACCAAGTGCAGTCATATGCAGGATACTAACCCAGTTACATATTCATGACAATACAGAATACAATGAATGCATTCATTTCATTTGTAGTTTCAAATTACTGACATTTTGTGTGCAGGGAAAAACATGATGATTGTTGTTTTATGAAAACACCAAATGACTCAATTGAAATTTCAATATGTTGTCTTCACACTCCCTATTTTGGTATTAGTCTATTTTCAGTCTCAATCCACCCCTTTGGATTGTGAAACAATGTTGTGGTGTGATGTTTGCCATACTGTATGTTCAGTACAAAGCACACGTAGAAGGGTGATGACTTAAACCTGAGATTCATTTAGTCTGTGTTGCCACTGGATTGGCAGATGTCAATGTTTTCTATATTTCAATATTCACATATCTAATAATAAATAAATGCCTCGGACAGTACCGTAGAGAATTTACTACTTATTTCATTTGCAGCTCGTGTCCCCTTGGTTTTATTCATCAGATTATATTGCGGTGTTCCAGACAAAGGAACATATTCTACCTTTATGTAAGAGAACTCATGGAAACTACAGTGAATCATTATCTGCGTAAGACAGGCCATACAACATAACACACAAATGCATCCTATTATAGTGAAATTTTAAAAACGAGCAAGTATTCTTGATCATTTAATTGGTCGAGGGATTGAGGGAACTATGGGACCCTATTCCCTATGTAGTGCACGACTTTTGATCAGGGCCCTATATGGGGAATATGGTACCATTTGGGAGACAACCAACAGAGTCAGAAAAACTGGGGTAAAGAGCTCTCTTTATGTCTCTAATCTGTGTAGTTAAATCCAACTGTCACAGTGCCAGTGTAGCCTGCCACATTACATTGTGCCATATGTTAGATGAACAGAGACGTTTGTGGCTGGGGAAGAAAATAAATGGCTAACTACTGCTGTGTAACGATAGCACCATATGTTGAGGCCTATAGAAAATGCTTCCTACCGCTCTACAAGTTTGAGCAGGAAAACATTTCTGTTGCCTTTCTAACAAATCTTTCAAAATGTAAATATGCTGATACACTGGATTAATACCAGAATATTTTCAGTCTTAATGATATGAAAATACTTAGCGCAGTATGTGGTTCCAAGACAAAGAGATCGATAATATACACCGGGAAATGTTTTGTAATGACTTTTAATCATTCAGTCGTTAATATGATATGACTCATTAAGTCTTTAATATGATAGCTTCATGTTAGGGTCGCTCAGTTTTTTGGGCTGGTTATTATGGCTACGGTAATCGGCCTGTGTAATAGTATCCTTTAATTGCTACTGGGGCAGTGAGGGAGAGCCTGTCAGAGCAAAACACAGCATGCTGTGAGTGGCTGACTGTGTCCCAAATGACACCCTATTGCCTATGTAGTGCACAACTTTTGACCCAGGCCCATAGGGCTCTGTTCAAAAGTAGTGCACTATATAGGGAATAGGATGCCATTTGGGATGCATTCGCTATCTACTAACTCCACGTTCACCAGATTGCTTCAAGATGTGGAGACAGCCAGGCACCACGTGGCCAAGGGCCATTAATGGTTTCCTATAGCTTCAAACACTGTGACCTTGAGTGACGTTCTGACTGATCAAAGTGACATTGTCTACCACTTGGAATTATATGTTGGCCTAATGAACATGATAGAGAAAGATGGCAGCCACCATCTTCCCTCAGTGAGGCAAGGTGCATAATTCTTAGGATTTTATCAGCACTTCAGTTCTACTTTTCAAACCAAACTCACACCCCAGTCAGACCAAACCCTATTGCTTCCGCGGGTCTTGTGTATATAGTCCTGTGTGGCTCAGTTGGTAGAGCATGGCGCTTGCAATGCCAGGGTTGTGGGTTTGATTCCCACAGGGGACTCGTAAGAAAAAGAGTTTGAAAATGTATGAACTCACTATTCTAAGTTGCTCTGGATAAGAACGTCTTCTAAATGACAAAAATATAAAATGTATAATCAAGGTATAGTGCAACTTTTAAGTGAGTTGACACACAGCCTCCGCAGTGCAGAGGAACCCATGGTGAGTCTCTGTGTTCGTTCTTTACGAAAGGCCAAGCTCACTGAAGCCAGCCACAGGCAGGGGCGCTGGGCCCTTCTTGGGAACTGGGGCCATCTTCTTACCCCCCTTGGCCTGCTCAGGCTCGGGTCTGGTGAGGCGACTGTGGTTGAGCATGGTGAAGAACTGGAACCTCTCGCCCATCTTCAAGGGGTTGGTCAGCATGTCATAGCCCTGGATCAACTGGGCCCTTGTGGACGGGTCTGCACAGTTCCTCAGCAGCACCTGAAGACACAACATTGCACAACATTGCAATTAGACAAAGATAATTGAGTGGAGGGCAAAGTAAAAGTAAAATCCCAAGTTATCTTGAAAGCCCCGATTGGCAGTTGAAAACCATGAGCGTCCACTTAACTTAATGCTTTGACAGAAACTGATACAAGCGGATTGTTATGATTGTTTATATAGTGGTCACCTTTGCCCCATGTATAAAGAAGTGGAACAGAAAAGTGTGCTCACAGGGTTCCTACTCACTTGTAAGCGTGTATCGATTCCCATATTTTTCAGGAAGTCTTTCTGAGAGACAGGGCCCATGCAGGCCACCGTAGCTCCAGCCATCCTCCTCAGGTAACTGTAGTCCACGTCAGCAGTCAGGTCAGCAGAGCCGGGCGAGGCTAGGACATCATGGAGCTTATGACCTTTAAAACCCTGGGGGTGGGGGACAGGTGGTGTTCTGGTGTTATGACAGAAATGGTAGACATGACTACTACTAACTACTACAGTTCATTATTTGTGTATCGTTACATTTTCATTTGATTTAATTCATTAGTTGTTAAAAAATTACATTGATCTGAAATAATTCCCTTTTTTATACCAAATCAGGTCTCTCCTCACATGATCAACGATTGATAACATTTTCATCTAGTTACATAAATGTGAGCCTGCCTGAAACATGGCTGCCTTGTTAACAGATGGAATTCTGTGATTCCCTGTCTTTTGAAGGAGGGGGTCACTTGCTTGAACCTCTCCCCCTCTTTTCATCACACACATCAGTGAGTCCCAGAGCCAGGGAGCCAGGCAGGGAGAGCCCACCCCTCTTAATAGGGGCCAGATGGGGCTGGGTTAGGGTGTAGCCCCAGGAACAGGACTGGAGGGTAGTTGACCCTGATTTCCGTGTGCCACCAGCAAAGGGCAAGAGGGGCATGTCGGCTTCCTGCATCTGTTTCCTTGTAGCTGAGGCTCACTCGGCTAATCACTTTACCACACACACAGCCACTCACACACACACACACACACACAGACCGTATTAAAACCTTACTGATAAACGGGCCACGTTGGAGACAAGATGACACTCACTCTGAACGTGTCCGTCTTGGTCCCGTCGTGCCCGTAGTCAGCAATCAGTGCAGCACCCCCATCCTCTGCGATCCGATTGGCTAGGCGCTGGACGATGACCCCTCCCTCCGGGCAGACCTCCACGTGCCGTCTCTTTTCATCTGCCTAGGAGGTGAGGGGTTTCAGAACAAAAACAAGAGCGGCTCTGCTTACCTGTCTGGGTGAAGCAGGGGCCTGAGCACACACATCAGCAATCATACATGACTTTGCTTCCAATTCATCTCCACTTAGCAGCACTGGCTCTAAGCCCCAAGGCATCACAAAACCAGGAGGGTATAGCTTTGGTGGGTTAGGAGAGATCCAAATGGCACCCTATTCCCTATATAGTGCACTACTTTTGATCAGAGCCCCATTGGGCCTGGTCAAAAGTAGTGCACTATAAAGGGAATAGGGTGCGATTTGGGAAATACCCTTAGACTATCAGGGAACACATGTTGGGACATCTATGGGGGAAAAAAAGACTAAAGTGGAGTATTAAAACCTATAGGCCTGTCTACTTGTAATTGAAAACCCCATTAGACCACAGAGATGACAGAGCAACAGATAAGATTATGTAGGACTTTTAACTGGCGAGCGCAGAGAGAACAGCATTAACAAACTCTACTACAGTATGTGGAACCCGGGATACACAGACAGTCAGGCAGGGGCAGCAGCCATTAGCCAGGATTTAAAACCAGTAAGGGGGTTTCAACCAAGTTCACTCATGATGTAAGGCTTTGGCACGCTGTTCAAAGCCCCTGCACTCTTCCAGTGAGGCCAGATCAAATAGGTTGGTACTGTATTTACTGCAGAAACACTGGTAATAAAAACCAGATGCTGCACAGACGTTCAGACTTTTAAGGAAAAAGGAGTTTGTCGAGCAATTTGACTGTGTTTGTGTCAATGTTGGCTTTAGCAAAGATATAACTGTTTTCAATCTAGGAGACATCCATTCACATTGAACATCAGCGATAGCTACATTTTGATCAATCCGATAAAATGCTTAAAATCAATCTTTCAACTGATACATACAAACATGATAAGATTTTTTTCTTTGTTTTTAAAAATGGTCTGAGTTAAGCATCAACACGCAGCACTCACCTGTATGAGTTGAGTAGAGGCCAGAGTGGGAGCTGGCACTATGACAAGCCTCAGCTTGCCTGGCTCATCTGGGTCAATATCCACCATCACCTCCCTCCAGCCCTTCTCTGTTCCCTGGGCCCACATCACAATCAATGCACAACACAATGCAATGGATCAAATGGTAATTACAATACATTTTTCTCAATTCTTTGTGATCTGCTATCAAGATCTATCTGTATAATCAAAATAGCTGGTGAAGAAAATGTACCTGGAACATGTGGATGGGTAAGGCATCAAAGAACTCATGAGCGAGGTAGATGCTGAAGCCTGTTTGAAATAAAAAATTACAACAAATAGGACTAATAGTAGATAGAATAAAAACTGTACCAGAGGCAAAGAATAAGTTAGGAAAAACAAAAAGAAATGGAGGAACTTATTCAAGAAAGATCAAGTGTAATATATTATAAAAAATAAAGCAAACTGGATGGAACATGTGGAAAAATGCACCAGTTTTTATTTTTAAATCTTCAACATAAAAATGCTACCAAAAATAATTTACTGAAACTTGTGACAAATGATGGAGTCACCCATGATTCAAAAGATGTTTTGAAAGAGGAAGCAAAGTATTTTAAGCACATGTTTTCATTTCAGTCTCCTCCATCTTCACTAACCGATGTTAACTGTAAGGATTTTCGTTTCTATTAATGATGTAAAATTAACAGCTGTACAGAAAGACTCATGTGAAGGCCAAATCACAGAGGAGGAACTTCTTGATGCAATTAAAGCCTTTAAGTCTGAGAAAACTCCAGGGTTGGATGGCATACGAGTGGAGGTATACCAAATATTTTTTGATATACTCAGAGGACCGTTATTAGCATGTTTTAACCACTCCTACAAAAATCGTAGATTATCAGATACTCAACAAGAAGGTGTGTTTTCATTATTACTGAAACAGGATCCAAGTGGTAAATAAAAATATACGGTCCATTTAAAAAATTGGAGGCACCTTACACTTTAGTGTTGTAATGCAAAATTTTTAGCAAAATGCATAGCGCATAGAATTAAAAAAGGTATTGTCAGATATTATTCATCCTAATCAGACAGGTTTTTTACATGGACGATACATTGGAGATAATATAAGATAAGTACTGGAAACAATAGAACACTATGAAAAATCTGGGAAACCAGGCCTGGTATTCATAGCTGACTTTGAAAAGGCTTTTGATAAAGTACGACTGGAATATATATATAAATGCCTGGAATATTTATCTTATATCTCTTATAAAAAAGGTTAAAAGGTATGTATAGTAACCCTAGGTGTAAAATAGTAAGTAACGGCTACTTCTCTGAAAGTATTAGACTGTCAAGACGAGTAAAACAAGGTTGTACACTATCGGCATATCTATTTATTATGGCCATCAAAATGTTAGCTATTAAAATCAGATCCAACAATCTCAAGAGGTTAGAAATCAAGGCCTTAAAAACAAAGTTGTCATTGTACGCTGATTCATGCTTTCTTTTAAATCCACTATTTGGATCCCTCCATAGCCTCAGAGGATCTAGATACTTTGTCTAACCTCTCTGGTGTACTATATTATGTATTGGATCACAAAAAAAAAATACTTTTACATTACCGTGTAGTTTACCAATAAACTGGTCTGTCAGTGATGTGGACAAAATCGTATACATATCCCCAAAAAATGAAATTATCTTACAACAATACATTTTAATAGAAAGTTAGCAAAAATATATAATATTTTGCTACCGTGGAAAGGAAAATACCTGTCTATTTGTGGAAAAATCCCCCTGATTAACTCTTAAGTCATATCGCAGTTTACTAATTTACCTATGGTTTTGCTTACACCTACCGACCTGTTTTCTAAATTATATGAGCAAAAGATATTCTATTTTATTTGTAACAGCAAGCCAGACAAATTTAAAATGGGCCTATTTATATAATGAATATGAATTCGGAGGGCAGAAATTATAAAATATTAAAGTATTAGACATTTTACTAGTCATCAGTCATACAAGAGTAATATTTCAATCCAAACTGTTTCTCTAGCAGGTTCAAGAACAGGCTTTTTCCCTTTATTCAGATTACAACCTCTCACTTTCGGTTATTTGAAAATGAAATAATCTCCCAAATATCGCTATTTTTAAAACAAGCCATAGAAAATTGGTTGCAATTTCAGTTTAATCCACCAGAAAAGATAGAACAAATATTACAACAAATATTGTGGTTAAACTCAAATACACTAATTGATTAAAAAAAACAATATTTTACCCCCAAAAATAAATAAACAGGTATAATCTTTCTAAAGGATATAAATAGGACTGGTGGAGTTATGTCAAATCTAACAAAAATACAGTTGAAGTCGGAAGTTTACATACACCTTCGCCAAATACATTAAAACTAAGTTTTTCACAATTCCTGACATTTAATCAGAGTAAAAATTCCCTGTCTTAGGTCACTTAGGATCACCACATTATTTTAAGGATGTGAAATGTCAGAGTAATAGCAGAGAGAATGATTTATTTCAGCTTTAATTTTTTTTATCACATTCCCACTGGGTCAAAAGTTTACATACACTCAATTAGTATTTGGTAGCGTTGCCTTTAAATGATTTAACTTGGGTCAAATATTTCGGGTAGCCTTCCACAAGCTTCCGCAATTAATTGGGTGAATTTTGGCCCATTCCTACTGACAGAGGTGGTGTAACTGAGTGAGGTTTGTAGGCCTCCTTGCTTGCACATGCAAGCAAGTATGCTTGGGGTCATTGTCCATTTGGAAGACCCATTTGCGACCAAGCTTTAACTTCCTGACTGATGTCTTGAGATGTTGCTTCAATATATCCACATAATTTTCCTCCTCATGATGCCATCTATTTTGTGAAGTGCACCAGTCCCTCCTGCAGCAAAGCACCCCCACAACATGATGCTGCCACCCCCGTGCTTCACAGTTGGGATGGTGTTCTTCGGCTTGCAAGCATCCCCCTTTTCCCTCAAAACATAATAATGATCATTATGGCCAAACAGTTCTATTTTTGTTTCATCAGACCAGAGGACATTTCTCCAAAAAGCATGATCTTTGTCCCCATGTGCAGTTGCAATCCGTAGTCTGTTTTTTTTATGGCGGTTTTGGAGCAGTAGCTTCTTCCTTGCTGAGCGGCCTTTCAGGTTATGTCGATATAGGACTCGTTTTCCTGTGGATATAGATACTTTTGTATCGGTTTCCTCCAGCATCTTCACAAGGTCCTTTGCTGTTGTTCTGGGATTGATTTGCACGTTTTGCACCAAAGTACATTAATCTCTAGGAGACAGAACACGTCTCCTTCCTGAGCGGTATGACGGCTGCGTGGTCCCATGGTGTTTATACTTGCGTACTGTTTGTGCAGATGAACGTGGTACCTTCAGACGTTTGGAAATTGCTCCCAAGGATGAACCAGATTTGTGAAGGTCTACAATTTTTTTTCTGAGGTCTTGGCTGATTTCTTTTGATTATACCCATGATGTCAAGCAAAGAGGCACTGAGTTTGAAGGTAGGCATTGAAATACATCCACAGGTACACCTCCAATTGACTCAAATTATGTAAATTAGCTTATCAGAAGCTTCTAAATCCATGGCATTATTTTCTGGAATTTTCCAAGCTGTTTAAAGGCACAGTCAACTTAGTGTATGTAAACTTCTGACCCACTGGAATTGTGATACAGAGAATTAAAAGTGAAATAATCTGTCTGTAAACAATTGTTGGAAAAATTACTTGTGTCATGCACAAAGTAGATGTCCTAACCGACTTGCCAAAACTATAGTTTTTTAACAAGAAATTTGTGGAGGTGTTGAAAAACTAGTTTTAATGACTCCAAGATAAGTGTATGTAAACTTCCGACTTCAACTGTATATGGAAATGTTTGCAAAATGTTGGGAAGAGATTTCTGATGTACCGATTCCATGGCACATTGTTTTGCATATCAGTTCATAAACAATGCGGAATTCAAAACTCATAATTTTTCAACTTAAATTATTATAAAAAATGATTGCAACCAATAGAATGTTATATATTGTGGGGATACAACCATCCCAGTTCTGCAGGTTTTCCTGTGAAAAGACAATATCATTAGATTATTTGTTTTGGTACTGTCCATATGTAGCTTGTTATTGGTTGCAGGTCCAGGAATGGTTAAAGAAGTGGAGCTAACTCTGCAGATAGCACTACTGGGTGATTTGAAAAGTCATAGTCAATCGATCAATAATAAAATTATACTTTTAGCAAAAAAAGTTAATATATAATTTACAATCTGTAGAAACTATGAGAATAGAAAGGTTCAGAACATTTGTGAAACATCACAGCGGAAAAATATATGGCAAATAGAAATAAAAAAATGGATGGTGTTCAGAGATTGATGGGAGGGGTTGAGTGGAGCTGATGGGTGGGATTAAAAACAACAAGAAAACTAATGTCAAATCTGCTGTGTCCGTAAATTGTATATGGGTTCGGAACTTTCGTGAAACAGCACAGTTAAAAATATATGGCAAAGTAGAAATCATACTGGATGGGATTCGGAGATGGATGGGAAGGGTTGATGGTAGCTGAAGGATGGGATTAAAAACCAACAAAAGATAACTGTTGCATTGTTTCCGTAAAATGTATATAGTATGTGTAAACTGGAAGTGGAAGCCTCAGTGTTGTTGTCCATTAGTTTACTCCAATTAGGAGAGGGGTGGTAGGGGAAATAATAAAGGAAAATATATATATATTTTTTAATATACGGAGTACCAGTCAAAAGTTTGGACACACCTACTCATTCCAGGGTTTTTCTTTATTTTGTACTATTTCCTACATTGTAGAATAATAGTGAAGACATCCAAACTATGAAATAACACATATGGAATCATGTAGTAACCAAACAAGTGTTAAACAAAACAAAATATTTCATATTTGAGATTCTTAAAAGTAGCCACCCTTTGCCTTGATGACAGCTTTGCACACTCTTGGCATTCTCTCAACCAGCTTCATGAGGTAGTCACCTGGAATGCATTTCAATTAACAAGTGTGCCTTGTTAAAAGTTAATTTGTGGAACTTCTTTCCTTCTTAATGCTTTGAGCCAATCAGTTGTGTTGTGACATGATAGGGGTGGTATACAGAAGATAGCCCTATTTGGTAAAATACCAAGTCCATATTATGGCAAGAACAGCTCAAATAAGCAAAGAGAAATGACAGTGCAACATTACTTTAAGACATGAAGGTCAGTCAATGCGGAAAATTTCAAGAACTTTGAAAGTTTCTTCAAGTGCAGTTGCAAAAAACATCAAGCGCTATGATGAAGCTGGTACTCATGAGGACCACCACAGAAAAGGAAGACCCAGAGTTACCTCTGCTGCAGAGGATAAGTTCATTAGAGTTACCAGCCTCAGATTGAAGCCCAAATAAATGCTTCACAGAGTTCAAGTAACAGACAGCGTGAATCAGGCCTTCATGGTCGAATTGCTGCAAAGAAATCGCTACTAAAGGAAAATAATTAGAAGAAGAGACGTGCTTGGGCCAAAAAACAAGAACAATGGACATTAGACCGGTGGAAATCTGTCCTTTGGTCTGATAAATCCAAATTGGAGATTTTTGGTTCCAACCACTGTGTCTTTGTGAGAAGCAAAGTAGGTGAACGGATGATCTCTGCATGTGTGGTTCCCACTGTGAAGCACGGAAGAGGAGGTGAGATGGTGCTTAGCTGGTAACACTGTCTGTGATTTATTCAGAATTCAAGGCACACTTAACCAGCATTGCTACCACAGCATTCTCCAGCAATACTCTACCCCAATTGGTTCGCGCTTAGTGGGACTATCACAGGACAATGACCCAACACACTGTGTAAGGGCTATTTGACCAAGGAGAGTTATGGAGTGCTGCATCAGATGACCTGGCCTCCACAATTACCTGACCTCAACCCAATTGAGATGGTTTGGAATGAGTTGGACCGCAGAGTGAAGGAAAAGCAGCCAACAAGTGCTTAGCATATGTGGGAACTCCATCAAGACTGTTGGAAAAGCATTCCAGGTGAAGCTGGTTGAGAGAATGCCAAGAGTGTGCAAAGCTGTCATGAAGGCAAAGGATGGCTACTTTGAAGAATCTAAAATAAAAAAATTATATTGATTTGTTTAACACTTTTTTGGTTACTACATGATTCTATGTGTTATTTCATAGTTTTGATGTTTTTACTATTATTCTACAATGTAGAAAAGAGTAAAAAAAAAAAAAAACCTGGAATGAGTAGGTGTCTGCAAACTTTTGACTAGTACTATATATATAGATTTACAAAAATATATATGGGGGATTGGAAATGATACAATTACATTGATGGAATCTACAATCTATCTGCACTATTAAAGCTGATCTACCCCCTTAAAGATTATTAATAATAATACCCCCCCCCCCCCCCCCAAAAAACGAATTCTAGATTATTACCTCTGGGGACATCATCCAGGTTGCGGTACCAGGAGATGGGGAGGCCTGTGGTGGTGGTCCCCTGGCGGTACACAGGCTCATCCTCACTGGCCGACACCTGGCTCTGGTCTCCTGTTAGACACTGGGCCTGGACCTGGCTCAGCTTAGGACTCACCTCCACCAGGTGCACTGAGACTGCAGCCCCACCCAGGGCCCCACGCAGCTGACTGAACACCTGAACAACACAGACACAGAGAGACAGACATACAGACAAACAGAGAGAGACAAACAGACAGGGTGTAGTTTAGTTCCTTGGATCCTGGATTCTGTGTCACTGGTCTGAGTTTAAATGTCCTGATAAAATCCATCCATGATGAGGTTCAGGACAGGTTGTGACTGTCCAAAATCACGAGAAATGTTTTGATGAAGAAAAAAAAAAAACATTTCAAAATATAGCAGGCAAAATGTGGAAATGGCTCCCTCCACTGATCTTAGATTGAACTGACATGTATAGTGTGTACACATGCAACATTTTTGCCATTTAGTAAGATTTAGCAGCACTGGACTGGACATACATACCCTGAGAATGTCATTGGCTAAGGAGCCTCTTCCTGGTCCAAACTCCACTAACTGGAAGCGACTGGGCTTCCCTGCTCCCATCCACTCACTCAAACACCAGATCCCCAGCAACTACAGGCAGAGAAGGGAGGAGCTCAAACCATTATCATCACTCAGGGCATTGGGATTGGAACAACATCAAGAGACTAGAACATTAAGAGACTGTTGATTGTGTATATGCATACTTATCTACTACACAACAATACATACATGTATTAAAATGTTGTTCTGGATAAATGCTTACCTCCCCAAAGATTTGACTAATTTCTGGTGATGTGATGAAATCTCCATCTGGCCCAAGCATATCATTCTGCACATAATATCCCTGGAACATGAAATAGACCACTTCATCTCTGAAGCAAACATTTCTATAGAGTAATAGCATAGTCTGACGGGTTTCTTCACTACAGTTGAAGTCGGAAGTTTACATAAACCTTAGCCAAATACATTAAAACTAAGTTTTTCACAATTCCTGACATTTAATCAGAGTAAAAATTCCCTGTCTTAGGTCACTTAGGATCACCACATTATTTTAAGGATGTGAAATGTCAGAGTAATAGTAGAGAGAATTATTTATTTTAGCTTTAATTTCTTTCATCACATTCCCACTGGGTCAGAAGTTTACATACACTCAATTAGTATTTGGAAGCATTGCCTTTAAATTGTTTAACTTGGGTCAAACGTTTCGGGTAGCCTTCCACAAGGTTCCCACAATAAGTTGGGTGAATTTTGGCCCATTCCTCTTGACAGAGCTGGTGAAACTGAGTCAGGTTTGTAGACCTCCTTGCTCACACATGCTTTTTCAGTTCTGCCGACATTTTCTATAGGATTGAGATCAGGGCTTTGTGATGGCCACTCCCAATACCTTGACTTTGTTGTCCTTAAGCCATTTTGCCACAACTTTGTAAGTATGCTTGGGGTCATTGTCCATTTGGAAGACCCATTTGCGACCAAGCTTTAACTTCCTGACTGATGTCTTGAGATGTTGCTTCAATATATCCACATAATTTTCCATCCTCATGATGCCATCTATTTTGTGAAGTGCACCAGTCCCTCCAGCAGCAAAGCACCCCCACGCTTCACGGTTGGGATGGTGTTCTTCGGCTTGCAAGCTTCCCTCTTTTCCCTCCAAACATAACGATGGTCATTATGGCCAAACAGTTCTATTTTTGTTTCATCAAACCAGAGGATATTTCTCCAAAAAGTACGATCTATGTCCCCATGTGCAGTTGCAAATCGTAGTCTGGCTTTTTTATGGCAGTTTTGGAGCAGTGGCTTCTTCCTTGCTGAGCGGCCTTTCAGGTTATGTCGATATAGGACTTGTTTTACTGTGGATAAAGATACTTTTGTACCCGTTTCCTCCAGCATCTTCACAAGGTCATTTGCTGTTGTTCTGGGATTGATTTGCACTTTTTGCACCAAAGTACATTCATATCTAGGAGGCAGAACGCGTCTCCTTCCTGAGCGATATGACGGCTGCGTGGTCCCATGGTGTTTATACTTGCGTACTATTGTTTGTACAGATGAACGTGGAACCTTCAGGTGTTTGGAAATTGCTCCCAAGGATGAAGCAGACTTGTGGAGTTCTGCTCATTTTTTTCTGAGGTCTTGGCTGATTTCTTTTGATTTTCCCATGATGTCAAGCAAAGAGGCACTGAGTTTGAAGGTAGGCCTTGAAATACATCCACAGGTACACATCCAATTGACTCAGATTATGTCAATTAGTCTATCAGAAGCTTCTAAAGCCATGACATAATTTTCTGGAATTTTCCAAGCTGTTTAAAGGCACAGTCAACTTAGTGTATGTAAACTTCTGACCCACTGGAATTGTGATAGATTATTTCACTTATTATTCACTCTGTCTGTAAACAATTGTTGGAAAAATTACTTGTGTCACGCACATAGTAGATGTCCTAACCGACTTGCCAAAACTATAATTTGTTAACAACAAATGTGTGGAGTGGTTGAAAAACGAGTTTTAATGACTCCAACCTAAGTGTATCTAAACTTCTGACTTCAACTGTATGTGTGTGTGTAACTAGTAGTTACCATGACTGGGTTGGTAAGAACCTCTCTCATGTACTCTGCCACTGAGATAGGACCTGTGGCTTTGATCTTGGAGGTTAGGTGTCTGAACATCGAGTTTCCTGGCATTGGTTTCTCTGCTGAACTGCTTGAGAAACGTTGGCTCTGTGCCACGCTCCATGATCTAACTATAGAGTAGAAGACGTAAACAATAGAGCATATTAAATATCATTCGCTTAACTATTTGACGGCCAGACATAGACTAAATAGAAAAATTGCCCTTACCAAATAATGGTGGTGAACAAGGGCAGACAATGACTCTGCTTAATCCCTGCAGTGCTCGAACAGTCCTCATTGAGACAGCAAACTAACTACAATAGTCAATCAATTCCCTACTGTAACTGTACTTCCACAGAAATTGTCATCAAGTCTGACTTTCACAGCAGGTGCTCGTGTTATCAAGTTAGCTAGCTATCTAACGTAGATCGATAGCTGCACATGTAGCATGAGAGAGGCAACGAAAAGCACAAACTCGTTTCATAAATACAGTAACATGTTAAATTCTAGTTCATCTTTATATGAATGACTTTGGCAGATAATGTATTAATTACTCAAAGAACTCATTGGACATCTACAACAAGCTAGGTACCTACGTTTGTGTGCAAGTACATCCGCCTTCTTACGGCAACAACAATTATGATTGGACAATTAACTAGTCGTGTAGTTGTAACAAAGCTTTTGATTGGATCATATTGACTTGTGAACTTTGAACTTTAGGTCAAACTGTCCTGTTTGATACATACAAATCCAAATAGAAATCGGACATTTCTTACGAATATAAGCATGCCGTTTTAGATTAAAATAGCCAATATTGTTCTGAAGTTTTACTGAGTATAGACATCACAAGGATTTTCTTTCAACAGACGGCAGTTACCGTACATTGTTCTTCCAGGTCCTGTCGTATTTCTACATGCTGCTGTCAGCATGGCACCGAAAGCAAAACAAATTATGTTAATGTGAAGGACGAGTTTGAAAATGACAACGATGAAGGAGATGATGATGATGAAGAAGAAAAAAATAATGGTGATAGTCCTCAACCGGACGACGAATTTAATTTGGACGAGGTTTTGCGTTTGGGTGGAACCCGAGTAAGTATCTGAGGCTAGCAGGCAACTAACGTTACCAAATGAACCTCCTGCTAACCTTAGCAGTAAACCACAACTGCGACTTCTAAATCAAATCAAATTTGATTGATCACATACACATACCTGGCTAGCAGATGTTATTGCGAGTGTAGCGAAATGCCTATGCTTCTAAATCGGACAGTGCAGTAGTATCTAACAGGTAATATCTAACAATTCCACAACAAAACCTAATATCTAACAAATTCCACAACAAAACGTAATACACACAATCTAGTAAAGGTATGGGATGAGAATATATAAGTATAAAATAAGGATGAGCAGTGACAGAGCAGCTAAGATGCAATAGATAGTAAATAATAGATAGTGAAGGATACAGTATATACATATGAGATGAGTAATGTGAGATATGTAAACATGATTAAAGTGGCATTCTTAAAGTGACTAGTGTTCCATTTATTAAAGTGGCCAATGATATCAAATCTGTACAGGTAGTGGCTCGGGTGGTTATTGTCCTTGATGATCTTTTTTGCCTTCCTGTCACATCGGGTGTTGTAGGTGTCCTGGAGGGCAGGTAGTTTGCTCCCGGTGATGCGTTGTGCAGACCACACCACCCTCTGGAGAGCCCTGCGGTTGTGGGTAGTGCAGTTGTTGTACCAGGCGGTGAAACAGCCCGACAGGATGCTCTCAATTGTGCACCTGTAAAAGTTAGTGAGGTTTTTGGTGACAAGCCACATTTTTTCCACCTCCTGAGTTTGAAGAGGTGCTGTTGCACCTTCTTCTCCCCCCCAATCTGTGTGCGTGGACCATTTCAGTTTGTCGGTGATATGTACACAGAGGAACCTAAAACTTTCCACCTTCTCCACTGCTGTCCCGTGGATGTGGATAGGGGGGTGTGCCCTTAGCTGTTTCCTGAAGTCCACAATCATCTCTTTTGTTTTGCTGACATTGAGTGAGAGGTTATTTTCCTGACACCACACTCCGAGGGCCCTCACCACCTCCTACCTCCCTGTAGGCTGTCTTGTCATTGTTGGTAATCAAGCCTACCACTAGTGTCGTCTGCAAACTTGATGATTGAGTTGGAGGTGTGCATGGCCACGCAGTCGTGGGAGTACAGGAGAGGGCTGAGAATGCACCCTCTCCTGACACCCCGGGTGGGTATCAGGGCTGCCTGTATAACAATGGGCCTGGGTGGGTGTCAGGACTGCCTGTATAACAATGGGCCTGGGTGGGTGTCAAGGCTAGCCCTCATACTACCGCTTGAGTCTTTCCGTGTTCATTCATCCTTTTCTCCCTGCATCATGTCCTCAGGGAGAGTTCATCAACTACACAGGAGACCCTCTCCAGGACTTCACTCTCAGCAAGTTCTTGGATCGCTTCTTCTTCAGGAATCCCAAACAACTGAAGGGCAAACGTAATACATCCACCATGATCATATACCTTTCTATCAGTACATAATGTGCGTTCTTAAAGGCACCCTATTCCCTATGAAGAAGTATAAACAGAAAACGACAGCCTCTGCATGACATCAGCAGCCCGGCGTTCCAAATTGCATACTTGCTCTATTTGAACACCAATAAACCCATCCAGTTTAAAAATGAATTTAGTAAATGTCAAGCAAACAATATTTTGGTTTGTTGCTAACTTGTTAGCTAGCTGGCTAGCCAGTTCAAATAATGACTAGAGTATTGCTGAAGGTCTTAACTTTAGAATAATTTTTATTGATTATTACAGGAAAATAAACCCACCACATCATTATTTTACAAGGTAATGATGGCAAGCTTACAGAAAACAGCTTACGGCTGTGAGTGAGGAAATAAAAGCAGATCATTCTATCAGAGAATTCTAGAACTCCTGCATCATCTTGTCAGATGGATTTGGTCTTGCTGCTGTAGCAGCCCAGTAACCAAGACAACGAACATTGCCACAGCCTGCATAGATTCACTTTTTTATCATGTATGTGCAGCAAGGAAACAGACATTCCACCGGAGTATAAATTAAATGTTGTTTTGACCAGCGACACTTGTTGCATTCTAATTGTCTACAGACATGTTGTTGGACCAAGTATAAACCGCCCTTTAGTCGACTGGTCTCAGTTCCCTAATCAATTATCCATGCTGCCTGTCTTTCATCTTTGTTGAAACTATTTATCTCAATCCTTCAGAGAACACAGACGCTTCAGTGATGCAGCCCAAACAGAAGCTGGCCATGAACAACATCCACAATTTACCTGGTGAGTGTGTCTTTTGAGTCATTCTGAAGAATGATAAAGGGGTCCCTTTATTGAGCAGACGTAAGGAAAGTATTTTTTTCCATCTCTCAGTGAACTGTGAGGAGTTCCTGTCCAATGAAGAGAGTCAGATTCCTGTGGATGAGGTCTTCTATCGGTGAGTAACACTGGTTTTATAGACGTCCTCCTCCTGAGTAACACTGGTTTTATAGAAGCCCTCATCCTGAGTAACACTGGTTTTATCGACGTCCTCCTCCTGAGTAACACTGGTTTTATAGACGGTCCTCCTCCTGAGTAACACTGGTTTTATAGACGGTCCTCCTCCTGGGTAACAATGGTTTTATAGACGTCCTCCTCCTGAGTAACACTGGTTTTATAGACGTCCTCCTCCTGAGTAACACTGGTTTTATAGACGGTCCTCCTCCTGAGTAACACTGGTTTTATAGAAGTCCTCCTCCTGAGTAACACTGGTTTTATAGACGGTCCTCCTCCTGAGTAACAACGGTTTTATAGACGGTCCTCCTCCTGAGTAACAACGGTTTTATAGACGGTCCTCCTCCTGAGTAACAACGGTTTTATAGACGGTCCTCCTCCTGAGTAACAACGGTTTTATAGACGGTCCTCCTCCTGAGTAACAACGGTTTTATAGACGGCCCTCCTCCTGAGTAACAACGGTTTTATAGACGGTCCTCCTCCTGAGTAACACTGGTTTTATAGACGGTCCTCCTCCTGAGTAACACTGGTTTTATAGACGGTCCTCCTCCTGAGTAACACTGGTTGACTTAAATTGACTTGATTGACTTAAATTAACTTCAAAATTCATTTCAAAAGGGCATCCTTAATTGTGAATGTTATTAATGTATAAAAAGGTTGATTCTTATCAAATATATTGGCTTCCCTTCAAGATTCAGATGAGATGGAGGTTCCACACATAAGGCCAGGTTCTAAAATGAGGAAGGCATCAGAGGATCTTGACTTCAGTGGTTCTTTAGGTTAGTAGCTGGGCCTCTGTTTGTACTGTTCAACTGGTCCGAATCTCATTCAGGAGTGTAGAATCTTATCTGACATGTTCATTCTTTCATTGTAGGTTCCAAACCAGGGAAGGAAAGGAAAGGGGGACACAGCCATGTTTGCATCTGCTGAAGAGGTGAGATGGTCATGCCTGTCATATTTCCCACAATGTTAAGTTGGTGTGCTGATGTCTATCCGTTTGTTTAAGAGTTTGTTTATTGTATGAAACTAAATGTTCTTTAAAAAAAATTTTTTTTTACAGTTTGGGTATATGTTGGATGAAAATGCTGGTTCTAAGTTTGACAACATCGGCATGAATGCTATGGCCAACAAAGACAAAGCAGGTAAACCTTGGCTTCAATACAGGCAATCAACCTATTGAATATATCCTTGTCCTATTGTGTGCCACCTAACAGGAAAAAAACAGACACGGGCCAATTCATATAAATTACTTTACTCAGTTGGCTAGATACTAGTGGAAAACCACAGTATATCCCCCATGGAGAGAGCCAGTATCTACACAGCAGTTTAGAGCACACCAGGGATGCACATTTAGGGCAATTTTGTTGATTAACCAACCAAACCAACCCTCATTAACTGGTCAACAAAGTGTTACATTTTTTCTAGACAGTAAAATGACGTGACCAATAGAAAATACTATGCACGCATACAAGAAACTGACATTTTTCATTAAGCGCTTAATACAACAATAGCAAGTCTATCGTCTTACAGTCAAAAGGCTATAGACTATTATTGAACATGCACCTGTTGTAATGAAGCAGATAATTAGTGTGTGATTTTCAGACATTTGTCAAAATGCAATTTGCCAGAAAATACCGCTCTAAACAACACACCTCTAATGCAAGGGGTTCCATATGAAACTCTCCTTTAAGAAACTTAAAGGGGGAATCTAATAGCAACAACTCGGACGGGCTGCTAATATGACTCGGATTGTGCCTTTGGCTTCTGGAGAACGAAAGAAAGTTGATATGAAACCAATAGAACAGAAATTCTGGGTAATTTTATAAAATAATTGCCTCCACATTTCTATGGTTAGATTTTGGCTACTTTGAAGGTAAGACCTTCCTCATTATTTGAAGTAAAGTAAAAGTTGTGGGTTTCAAACAATTACTGCCTCAAGCTCACATGTAAAGTAATGAGTGACATGATAGCCTATGCGCTTTAATAATAAATAAACATGGCAGCTCTTTTTAATCGTGGCCATCAAAACCATTAACACACGATTACATTTAGAATTATTTGTTGCACAATGACTGGGCATACAAAAGCATGTTTCACTCCAGTACCAGCTTTTTGAGGACCTGCTCTTACGCTGTCTGACAGGTCATTCCACTCCTCAAACTAGGGTGTGTGCATGTGATAAATAAGATGCATGACGACTAATGAAAATACACACACGCCAATTTAATTCCACCAAATAATGCAGGTTAACCTATAGATTGATGAGCATGACCGGTCAAATGTATTTTCAGTGGCTAACCGATTAACCGTCAACGCCCTATAGCACACCCAGTCATACTCTACTAGTCCTTTTAAAGTTGCACAGAATAGACTATTCTCTCAAGCATGATGGCTCTAAAGCAGTGGTTCTCCATCCTGGTCCTGGGGACTCAAAGGGGTGCACATTTTAGTTTTTGCCTTAGCGCTACACACCTGATTCAAATCGTAAACTCATCAGGCTTTGATTCCGGTGTGTAGTGCTAGGGCAAAAACAAATGTGCACCTCTTTGGGTCCCTAGGACCAGGATGGAGAACCACTGATCTAAAGGTAACCCTAAGATGATAACCACCGGGCACATTTCATATGGAGCAGGTTTTTGAATACAGAGGATGACCTAACTTTAGTAGAGGATGCAGTCTGTGGTTTTTGCTCAATGCTCTTCCGTCTTCTCTTCCTCCAGGTGTCAGGCAGCTCAAGTGGGAAGCCCAGAGAGACGACTGGGTCCGAGGCAGAGACGTCAAGACCCTACGGAAGAAGAAGGCCATGTTTAACAAGAAGAAACAGTTTGGCAAGCCCCAGTTTGGCAATCCCCCCAAAAAAAGACTTTCAAGAAGAAGTAATACTTTCTGGACCTAAGAAGACTTATGTTTGTGTTCACACACCTCTATGCCTTCTTGGACCAATCTTCAAGGTCTTTCTCTCGAATCCCATAAACTCCAGCATATTCGTTGGACTTGTAATAAACTGGAAAGAGAGTGATAGTGTCTCTCAGCCTTCAACACATTAAATCACATGATGGTTCAGTGGGCAGCATGCCCACTGTAGCAAAATGTTTTGCAACTGTTTCCACTAATGAATACACCGGTGTATTGCCTCAATCTAACCCTGTTGCCAGTTCCAGGTTGTACTGCCAATCATTGGAGAAACTACTAAATGCCTGTGAAATGATGTATTCTCTTTATAGCTATTTTAACTCTGTATTGTATTTTGTATAGGTTTATACAAGAAATACCAACAGTACACTAGGAGATGTCTGGTTTGCAGTAATTGTAACTGGGGGAAAAAAGGTGTAATAATTGGGGCTGATTTCATTGCTGTGCAGTTTGGAATTGAGGATAAATTCCTCCAGTTTGTGTATGTTTTGAACTGTCTACAGCCCTTACCTTCCAGGACAGAGGGAAGCATGTTGTTCATACTGTTCCTGAAATCTAAACACAAAAAAAGAAAATGTTGTTACAAAGGTGTACATAGCCCAAGGTAGAGTCCATGACTTCCTTTCTATATAAAAATGTAAATAATACCTTGACTTGTGTTCATCTTGTAAAAAAGACCATAAGCACCTAGCACACCTGCCACTTCAAGTAGTACTACTCCTTTGAACAGTCTCTTTGCTAACGGTGCTAATGGTTTGGGGGCCATCTAGGAAAGACGGAGGCTTGGGTAAGGTTCACTTTCAATAGAGTCCGCAATGCATTCAATCTAAATTCGCAGACAGCTATTCATTTCAGCAGAGAAGGCGAGTACGCACTGTCAACTCAGACCTTTTAGTACAAATATCATAAAACATTAAATGCACGTTGTATTACAAATGAACTAGGTTATATTGGTATATGATACCAACCTACCTTACATGCCCTTGTATAATTTTACTTCCTGAGTGCAGTACGGAAACGCAGGTGAGACATTCAGGGCGGTATGAAAAGCATTTCTCCTAGCACTGCGCCCTGCTACTGAGAGAACTCACCACAAGGGGTCACTGTACTCAAGATAACAGGCAGGGATAATATATCTATTTAATTTGATTCTTAAAATGAACATGAATGATTGGGGGGTTCAATTCAATTTACACAGAAAATACTGATGTAATATTTTGTCTATTCCCATATCACCATCTTATTAAGTAAAAGGCTAATTTAAGGGGGGGGGGGGGGGGGGGTGAAACGGGAGCATGAGTGAAAAAAATTAGGAAGCACTGTCCTAGTAGGAAGAAAAAAGACATCTCCATGTACATTTCTCAGGAGGAGAGAGGATCTTATTTTCACCGCAGATCTTCTTTCACAAGAAAGGTGAGAGACGACCTACAGGCAGCTGCACTCACAGATAGATTAATCTATATGCTTCTAAATATGAATGCCTTATGCGTTTATTATGTCTGTTTAGTATTATGCACTATTAAATTAAATGTTGGTCCCACTTTAAACAAAGTACAACTTATAAAGAAAGGCTTTATATAGCATACATGAAGCCTTTATTAGCACTACATAAATGCTTCACAAATCATCTGTAGCTTATGTCAGACTCTATAAATGGTGTATAAAGAGTGACATTACATTTCCACTGTAGGATGAATTGCCAAATGTGACATAATGCACTATGTACATGTAACTGCCAAAATAAAGGGAACACTTCAGTAAATTAGGTATACAAAGTGTATTGAAAGCAGGTACTTCCACACAGGTGTGGTTTCTAATTAAGCAATTAACATTCCATCATGCTTAGAGTCATGTATAAAAATGCCCAGTTACTCAATATTTTGGCTACCATGCATGGCTAGAAAAAGAGATTTCTGTAACTTATTGAAAGAGCGGTCTCAAAGGAGCATAAGGGGTTTAAAGGGTGTGTGTGTCTCAGTCACTAGATCTAAGCCCAATTGAACATTTACGGGCGATTCTGGAGCGACGCGTGAGACAGTGTTTTCCACCATCAACAAAACACCAAATTAAATAATTTTTCATCAAAGAATGGTTTCACATCCCTCCGATAGAGTTCCAGACGCTTGTAGAATCTATGCCAAGGTGCATTGAAGCTGTTCTGGCTGGTGGTGCCCAACGCCCTATTAAGACACTTTATGTTGGTGTTTCCTTTATTTTGTCAGTTATCTGTACATAGTGCATTATGTCACATTTGACAATGACATACGCTTATAGATTATTTGTGAAGCATTTCTGTAGTGCTTATGAAGCCTTTATGTATGCTATATAAAGCCTTTATAAGTTGTACTTTGTTTAAAGTGGGACCAAAATGTTTAGAAGGCAATCTATAATCATACGGTCAAAGAATGCTTTGGTCTTGCTCATGTAGACAATATCAACATATAGACCGGTTGACCACCATTGAATAGGGCAGTTGTTAGTTATAAGTATCTTTGACTTGACTTTGTCTGCAGGTGAGTCCTCCTCAGGACAAAAATGTAACCTGTTTTATAGACCAGTGGTCATGGGAATTGTATTTAAAATATACACCCAAAATGTGATTAAATAGTTTGCTAAATGTACGCTATTTAGTGTATTTTTTTGTTGCAGTGATCATAACTTTTTTTTTTACATAATGTTTCCGCCATTGTTTCCTATGACTGAAAAGAGCTTCTGGACATCAGAACAGCTGTCACTAACTTAAATTTGGACAAGGACTTCTACTTCAATGAGTCAGAGGAGAACAACATATTAATTACCGCGGACCAGTCCCAAATCCTGACAATCGAAGAAGGAGGGGACGGCGCTATAGAGGCCGGAGGGCGGGACACCTGACGAAACTATGTCGGAGTGGATAAAATCACCTCTACACTCCGTTCAATCACTGGAGAATAAACTGGATGAGCTCTGTTCGAGACTATCCTATCAAAGTGATCTGAATAACTGTAATGTCCTATGAGTTGTGGCTGGGCAACGACATAGTAAATATAAATCTAGATGTTTTTTCTCTCCATCGGCAGGACAGAACGGCTGCGTCGGGAAGCTCAGAGGAGGGGGTGTGTGTCTCTTTGTTAACAAAAACTTTTGAGTGATCTCCAATATTAAGGAAGTCTCAAGGTTCTGCTCACCTGAGTTAGAATACAGTACCACACTATTTACCAAGAGCGTTTTCATCTATATTTTTAGTATCTGTCTATTTACCACCATAAATCGATGCTAGCACTAAGACCACACACAACAAGCTGTATAGGGCCATAAACAAAAAAGAAAATGCTCGCCGGTGATTTTAATGCAGCAAAACTGAAATCAGTTTTGCTGCACCTGTGCAACTAGAGGTGAAAAAATGTAACCCTTTATTTAACTAGGCAAGTCAGTTATGAACAAATTCTTATTTACAGTGACAGCCTAGGAACAGTGGGTTAACTGCCTTGTTCAGGGGCAGAACGACAGATTTTTACCTTGTCAGCTCGGGGATTCAATCTAGCAACCTTTCAGTTACTGGCCCAAAGCTCTAACCACCACCTGCCGCCCCAAGATCACCTTTACTCCACACAGAGACGCATACAAAGCGCTCGCTCGCCCTCCCTCACCCTCCATTTGGCAAATCTGAACATAACTATATCCTCCTGATTCCTGCTTAAAAGCAAAAACTCAAACAGAAAGTATCAATACGGAAGTGGTCCAATGAAGCGGATGCTAAGCTACAGGAGTGTTTCGCTAGCACAGACTGAAACATTTTCCAGGATTCATCCGATGGCATTGAGGAGTACCACATCAGTCACTGGCTTCATTATTAAGTGCATCAACGACGTCGTGCCCACAGTGACCGTACGTACGTACATATCTCAACCAGAAGCCATGGATTACAGGCAACACTGAACTAAAGGCTAGAGCAGACACTTTCAAGGAGCGGGACACTAATCTGGACGCTTATATGAAATAGCGCTACACCGAACCATCAAACAAGCGAAGCGTCAATACAGGACCAAGATCAAATCTTACTACACCGGCTCTGACGCTCATCCGATGTGGCAGGGCATGCAAACTATCACTGATTACAAAGGAAAACCCAGCCGCGAGCTGTCCAGTGTTGTGAGCCTACCAGACGAACTAAATACCTTCTAAGTGCGCTTCAAGGCTAGCAACACTGAACCTATACATGAGAGTACCAGCTATTCCGGACGACTGTGTGATCACTTTCTCCGTAGCCGATGTGAGAACATTTACAAGGATTACCAGGGCGCGTACTCAGAGCATGTGCTGACCAGCTGGCAAGTGTCTTCACTGATATTTTCAACCTTTCCCTGACCAGGTCTGTAATACCTTCATCAGGGATCATCAACTAGATTCAGCTGCGGGCCGATTTCCGGAACACGGAGGTCCGGAACATGATTACAAATCATTTGTAGACTGCAAATTGACCTCAAGAAGCCCAATCAGATATAATGTTTGACTAAAACATAATCATTTCAAACATTGCTTACATTTGTACATGATCATATGTCTATCTATTATGCATAGGAATACTTGGGAACAGATTTCTTAAATTAAAATTCACTTGGAGATCATTTCTTGGTGTTTTTACAGTCCTTTATGAAAAACGTACATTTTAATTTTAATTTTCCCCCAAAAAAACACCCGCAGGCCAAATTAGGCCCACGGACCGCCAGTTGGGGAACCCTGACCTACATGTTTCAAGCAGACCACCATAGTCCCTGTGCCCAAGAACACCAAGGTAACCTGTCAAAATGACTATCGCCCCGCAGCACTCACATCTGTAGCTTTGAAAGGCTGGTCATGGCTTACATCAACACCCTCATCCCAGACACCCTGTACCCACTCCAACTCGCATACCGCCCCAACAGCTCCACAAATTACGCAATCTCTATTGCACTCCACGCTGCCCTTTCCCACCTGGACAAAAGGAACACCTATGTGAGGATGCTGTTTATTGACTACAGCTCAGCGTTCAACACCATTGTGCCGTCCAAGCTCATCACTAAACTAAGGACCATGGGATTAAACCATGGGATCCTGGACTTCCTTACAGGCCGCCTCCAGGTGGTGAGGGTAGGCAGCAACACAACTAATTAGTGCACTATTTAGAGAATAGGGTGCCATTTGGGACATATGCTGTCGTTAACTATCGCACCCAGTTAACTATCGCACCCAGTTAACTATCGTACCCAGTTAACTGTCGTACATGGTTAGTGATAGAGGGTTGAGGTGGGCATCCCTTAGTTTAATTAGCTAACCCCCCCCCCCCCCCCCCCCCCCCCCCCCCCCCCGCTGTGCATCTTATAACTTCTCATTCCAGGGAACTTCACAGTGCTACTTGCACTTCCTGCAGCCCCTAGGAATACACAGCAGCCTCTGTAGGAGGGGAACACAGAAGTCTTAACTAAGTGACAATATTTGCTCACCTGAGATACACACATCTGGCTGGCTGTTAGGGTGGCCTGCCTAGCCAGGAAGGCAGCTGGCTGCTACTGCTGAGGGGAAGGCCCAGACGGGTCGGCCCAGGAAGTTCTGGGAATGAGTGGTGGCTCCCCCGCCGGGTGGCTGTTTCTCACCCTGCCTACCTCATTGTGCTTCATATGGAGAAGGGCCATGTTTGTCCAGAACTGCAGGAGGCTGAGGAGGTGCTAATCTGAGTGTGCGTCCCAAATGGCACCCTACTCCCTACATTGTGCACTACTTTTGACCAGAATCGTATGGTGCCTAGTCCAAATTAGTGGACTATATAAGGAATAGGGAGCCATTTGGGAAGCATCCCTGAGGAGTGGCCATGCCATTGGCCTCCACTGTGGTTAGCCTGTTAGCTGTCAGAGCTTGAAAAGGAGAAGGTTTATTAGGATCTGGAAGGGGCATTCTCTGGTTGACAAACACAGATTGGACACTTATGTTGTTTGCCGGCAGGGAGCTTTGTCATGGAGCTGAGAATGACATCAGTGAAGCTCTTGCTGGTTCTACTGAAGAAGGCCCCACACTGTTTCTCAGTTAACACCACCAATTGTATCATGAAAATCAGAGGACAATGGGAGGTAGCTTGATGTCTCTGGGATGGATGGAAGTGTCTTTGTGATGTCATGTTTTGTATTTCCCTTATTCACATGAGGGGATACAACAAATCGCTGTAATATCCAAGCCAAGAGCCATCAGGCTGATGGGAAAAGGCTCACAAAGCCGTCAGCTATAATAGGTTTCAGAAGAAAGATTTACTGTAATGAAAAATGATCAACTACTATCATAGTATACAGTAGAATATACATACATGCATATCTCAACTGTTGAAATAAAACCGTGTTCATTCAACTCATCCACACCAAAAGAAGAGAAGAAAAAGTTATTTCTATAGGTTAATCATTTATTCCTTAAAAGAGGCTTTTTGCATGACAGGGACCTGGAATGCTGAATTACATGCTAATGGATCCTGTGAAATCTAAACTGTCTTCCATTTCAACCCACAATATGCTTTCAATATGAAAAGGAGCGTATTGGTTGAGATACTGCGCTCTTCCGGGTCTCGGGCCCCTGTGTGTGTGCGCAGAGTGCATGATGGTCCAGCCAGCTTGTGCAAAACTGCTCTCCTCAGATCTGAAACAGCCGTCTCTTGTTCCCTTTCACCTTGGTTGTGTGTCCTCTCTGTCCCGCTGCCTTTCAGATTCATCTCCAGGTAAACACACTGTGGCAAGCCGCAAACCTGCAGCCAACAGCCGTTGTCACAGCTGCACAGGATAAAGGCCCCGACTCAAGACTCACTCACTCTGGTATATTTGCTGTCACTATAGGCAATTGGCCGCGAGCATTTTGTGGTTTCATCTCACACTGAATAGACTCTTTATGAATTTTGCTTTGATAAATCACAAGCTTAACCTCTTGTCTTTGTATTTCTTGAAAAGTTGTTTGGGCGGACGAGGGTAACTGGTAGAACAACTAATTAAGGGGATTTTATCTCCCTATGCCACAGTGGAAAACATAATGAAACTGGCACATTCCTGTCCCCACTCTCTGAAAATGTAAATGCATGTTAGAGTTTTGTGTTGCTGTTTTTGCTTCTTCTTTCCTTTGAGAACGCCACACATCCACAGTCATGCCTGTCCTTATCTTTGAGATCGCCACACATCCACAGTCATGCCTGTCATTTCCTTTGAGAACGCCACACATCCACAGTCATGCCTGTCCTTATCTTTGAGAACGCCACACATCCACAGTCATGCCTGTCATTTCCTTTGAGAACGTCACACATCCACAGACATGCCTGTCCTTATCTTTGAGATCGCCACACATCCACAGTCATGCCTGTCATTTCCTTTGAGAACGCCACACATCCACAGTCATGCCTGTCCTTATCTTTGAGAACGCCACACATCCACAGTCATGCCTGTCATTTCCTTTGAGAACGCCACACATCCACAGTCATGCCTGTCATTTCCTTTGAGAACGCCACACATCCACAGTCATGCCTGTCATTTCCTTTGAGAACGCCACACATCCACAGTCATGCCTGTCATTTCCTTTGAGAACGCCACACATCCACAGTCATGCCTGTCATTTCCTTTGAGAACGCCACACATCCACAGTCATGCCTGTCCTTATCTTTGAGAACGCCACACACCCACAGTCATGCCTGTCATTTCCTTTGAGAACGGCACACATCCACAGTCATGCCTGTCATTTTCTTTGAGAACGCCACACATCCACAGTCATGCCTGTCATTTTCTTTGAGAACGCCACACATCCACAGTCATGCCTGTCATTTCCTTTAAGAACGCCACACATCCACAGTCATGCCTGTCATTTCCTTTGAGATCGCCACACATCCACAGTCATGCCTGTCCTTATCTTTGAGAACGCCACACATCCACAGTCATGCCTGTCATTTCCTTTGAGAACGCCACACATCCACAGTCATGCCTGTCCTTATCGTTGAGATCGCCACACATCCACAGTCATGCCTGTCATTTCCTTTGAGAACGTCACACATCCACAGTCATGCCTGTCCTTATCTTTGAGAACGCCACACATCCACAGTCATGCCTGTCATTTCCTTTGAGAACGCCACACATCCACAGTCATGCCTGTCATTTCCTTTGAGAACGCCACACATCCACAGTCATGCCTGTCATTTCCTTTGAGAACGCCACACATCCACAGTCATGCCTGTTATTTCCTTTGAGAATGACACACATCCACAGTCATGCCTGTCATTTCCTTTGAGAACGCCACACATCCACAGTCATGCCTGTCCTTATCTTTGAGAACGCCACACATCCACAGTCATGCCTGTCATTTCCTTTGAGAACGGCACACATCCACAGTCATGCCTGTCATTTTCTTTGAGAACGCCACACATCCACAGTCATGCCTGTCATTTTCTTTGAGAACGCCACACATCCACAGTCATGCCTGTCATTTCCTTTGAGAACGCCACACATCCACAGTCATGCCTGTCATTTCCTTTGAGATCGCCACACATCCACAGTCATACCTGTCATTTTCTTTGAGAACGCCACACATCCACAGTCATGCCTGTCATTTCCTTTGAGAACGCCACACTTCCACAGTCATGCCTGTCCTTTCCTTTGAGAACGCCACACACCCACAGTCATGCCTGTCCTTTTCCTTGAGATCGCCACACATCCAAAGTCATGCCTGTCATTTCCTTTGAGATCGCCACACATCCACAGTCATGCCTGTCCTTTTCTTTGAGAACGCCACACATCCACAGTCATGCCTGTCATTTTCTTTGAGAACGCCACACATCCACAGTCATGCCTGTCATTTCCTTTGAGAACGCCACACATCCACAGTCATGCCTGTCCTTTCCTTTGAGAACGCCACACATTCACAGTCATGCCTGTCCTTTTCTTTGAGATCGCCACACATCCACAGTCATGCCTGTCATTTCCTTTGAGATCGCCACACATCCACAGTCATGCCTGTCCTTTTCTTTGAGAACGCCACACATCCACAGTCATGCCTGTCATTTTCTTTGAGAATGCCACACATCCACAGTCATGCCTGTCATTTTCTTTGAGAACGCCAGACATCCACAGTCATGCCTGTCATTTCCTTTGAGAATGCCACACATCCACAGTCATGCCTGTCCTTTTCTTTGAGAACGCCACACATCCACAATCATGCCTGTCCTTTCCTTTGAGAACGCCACACATCCACAGTCATGCCTGTCATTTCCTTTGAGAACGCCACACATCCACAGTCATGCCTGTCATTTCCTTTGAGAACGCCACACATCCACAGTCATGCCTGTCATTTCCTTTGAGAACGCCACACATCCACAGTCATGCCTGTCCTTATCTTTGAGAACGCCACACATCCACAGTCATGCCTGTCATTTCCTTTGAGAACGGCACACATCCACAGTCATGCCTGTCATTTTCTTTGAGAACGCCACACATCCACAGTCATGCCTGTCATTTTCTTTGAGAACGCCACACATCCACAGTCATGCCTGTCATTTCCTTTGAGAACGCCACACATCCACAGTCATGCCTGTCCTTATCTTTGAGAACGCCACACATCCACAGTCATGCCTGTCATTTCCTTTGAGAACGGCACACATCCACAGTCATGCCTGTCATTTTCTTTGAGAACGCCACACATCCACAGTCATGCCTGTCATTTTCTTTGAGAACGCCACACATCCACAGTCATGCCTGTCATTTCCTTTGAGAACGCCACACATCCACAGTCATGCCTGTCATTTCCTTTGAGATCGCCACACATCCACAGTCATGCCTGTCATTTTCTTTGAGAACGCCACACATCCACAGTCATGCCTGTCATTTCCTTTGAGAACGCCACACTTCCACAGTCATGCCTGTCCTTTCCTTTGAGAACGCCACACACCCACAGTCATGCCTGTCCTTTTCCTTGAGATCGCCACACATCCACAGTCATGCCTGTCATTTCCTTTGAGATCGCCACACATCCACAGTCATGCCTGTCCTTTTCTTTGAGAACGCCACACATCCACAGTCATGCCTGTCATTTTCTTTGAGAACGCCACACATCCACAGTCATGCCTGTCATTTCCTTTGAGAACGCCACACATCCACAGTCATGCCTGTCCTTTCCTTTGAGAACGCCACACATTCACAGTCATGCCTGTCCTTTTCTTTGAGATCGCCACACATCCACAGTCATGCCTGTCATTTCCTTTGAGATCGCCACACATCCACAGTCATGCCTGTCCTTTTCTTTGAGAACGCCACACATCCACAGTCATGCCTGTCATTTTCTTTGAGAATGCCACACATCCACAGTCATGCCTGTCATTTTCTTTGAGAACGCCAGACATCCACAGTCATGCCTGTCATTTCCTTTGAGAATGCCACACATCCACAGTCATGCCTGTCCTTTTCTTTGAGAACGCCACACATCCACAATCATGCCTGTCCTTTCCTTTGAGAACGCCACACATCCACAGTCATGCCTGTCATTTCCTTTGAGAACGCCACACATCCACAGTCATGCCTGTCATTTCCTTTGAGAACGCCACACATCCACAGTCATGCCTGTCATTTCCTTTGAGAACGCCACACATCCACAGTCATGCCTGTCCTTATCTTTGAGAACGCCACACATCCACAGTCATGCCTGTCATTTCCTTTGAGAACGGCACACATCCACAGTCATGCCTGTCATTTTCTTTGAGAACGCCACACATCCACAGTCATGCCTGTCATTTTCTTTGAGAACGCCACACATCCACAGTCATGCCTGTCATTTCCTTTGAGAACGCCACACATCCACAGTCATGCCTGTCATTTCCTTTGAGATCGCCACACATCCACAGTCATGCCTGTCCTTTTCTTTGAGAACTCCACACATCCACAGTCATGCCTGTCATTTCCTTTGAGAACGCCACACATCCACAGTCATGCCTGTCCTTTTCTTTGAGATCGCCATACATCCACAGTCATGCCTGTCATTTCCTTTGAGATCGCCACACATCCACAGTCATGCCTGTCATTTCCTTTGAGATCGCCACACATCCACAGTCATGCCTGTCCTTTTCTTTGAGAACGCCACACATCTACAGTCATGCCTGTCATTTTCTTTGAGAATGCCACACATCCACAGTCATGCCTGTCATTTTCTTTGAGAACGCCACACATCCACAGTCATGCCTGTCATTTCCTTTGAGAATGCCACACATCCACAGTCATGCCTGTCCTTTTCTTTGAGAACGCCACACATCCACAGTCATGCCTGTCCTTTCCTTTGAGAACGCCACACATCCACAGTCATGCCTGTCCTTTTCTTTGAGAACGCCGCACATCCACAGTCATGCCTGTCCTTTTCTTTGAGAACGCCACACATCCACAGTCATGCCTGTCCTTTTCCCTATTCTACATGAGTGCATTCTCTTCGAACACATCATTCACAGAATCAAAGAGATGGTAGGTAACTTGTTCTGAGGGTAATGCTATGTTCTACTCTACTTCTAATGTCATTCTTGATTTTAAGGCCATTGTGCTGCCTTTGTTGACACCCTTTGTGATTGATCAACCTCAGCACATTTGGCAAGAGCAATAGGCCACTCTAATACTGTATTTCACTGCTTGTGAGAAGACCCTGATTGACCCAATAGTGCAGCTATCAACAGTGGCCCATAAGAATGTGAGGCCACACAAGGCGATCTGACATGAACCTTCATCTGTTAACTATCTATGTGACAGCAGCAACACATTATCACAAGTTGCCATTGATTATAGTCTACACAGTAACCTTAATAAAATGGCACATAATTACTTCATAACATATCCATAAGCTATATATATTTATAACAGCATTAATAATTTGTTGACAGAAGCAGTTCGTAATTGCGTGTATGGTTCTCGTGTTATGTATATAGCATATGGCTTTACGTCTTCGTTGCATTATTCTCATAGTCATTAGGAATAGTTTGTTATGAAAGTTATCACAATTAAATATCAGACATTCTTCAAACACCATGATCTAAAGATTCCATCGTGATGTAGGCTGGCCTGTGCGCGTGCACTCGTGTGTATTCGGCAAATACAATACCAGTTAAACTGCTCCGTTAATATCACCTCAATAGTATCCTTGTTTTCCGATGCTGGTTTTATCAGCAATTGCTGTGGACATCCATTCCATCGCTAGTGATCAAACACTTTAGATAAACTTCTCTTGTAACCGTCATATCAAACATAGTGCAGCAAGGCCCTCACAAAAGTCAATAGAATTATGGTCAAAGACAGAGAGTATAGACAGTGCTATGCTATGTTTGAATACTCTCTATTCTCCAAACAGCCACTAAAGAAATCAGGGGTAATTAAAATAGGCCTAGGAAAACAATTTTTTCGATATTGCCTGAAATATAATATAGTTTAGAGCTCAATCATTTGTAACCGACTGATGTATTTTCTATTACACAATGGACGTATAATAAAATAAATACAATACAATTACATTAGTTGCAGCAATAATTATAATTCAAGAGGCAACTATGCACAATATTCGGCATATAAATGAATGATGACTATCCAAAATGTTATAAAGTCCCTCGAGTTTACCCTAAAATGTTTGCAATGTTTCGAAATTCAAATAGGTGGAACACAACGTTCTACGAATTTCTGCTTTGATGTCAACACGACTGTGTACCTTATGGCTCCCTCACAGCAGAATTGAATCGATGCATGGACCCCTGTACTTATGGCTGAAATATAAACATGACCATGTTATAGTCCAAATCGGTATTCAGTGTGGCCTAAATAAGTATTTAAAGTGGTGGTTTATACCCATAATGTCCCAGTATCAATTGACCTATTTCTTACATCGGTGTATTATTGTGGTTTTGTGAAAATAACTGGTTCAGAAATGCCTTGTTTATTTTGACCAAAAAAATTTCATTACATTTTTGATTAAAACTGTAAAATGTGAAACGCATATAAATTAAGTGAGGTGAAGTCCACACTCCTTGATAGAAACAATAATACTCGGTTGGTCAGAAGATGCCAAATCACATAATTAAGGCTAACACAGAGAAAGGGAATAGCATTAATATAAAGCCCTTAATATAATATATATAAAGCCCTTAATATAAAGCCCTCTAATAATTCTAAATCGTTTTTTTCTGGAGGAAAACAATCACATTTGATGTATTGGATCCTTTTAAATGGGTCTGGCCTTTTCAGCCAGCGCAGGTGTAAGCTTCAATCGACGGTCAACGGATGAGGCTCGTGTCTAGGTGTGAGCAGATTATTCAAATAGGGCACTGAAGGAGTAAGGATTGGAGGGTTGAGCGCTCAGCGAAACGCAGTGCTGCTATACCACAGCAAGGCGAGGAGCCAACGTCATTAACTCCTGTCATCGTCAGTCGCTTTACAGTGTCTGAAGGCACTCAGGGCAGAAAGATACCCATGAACCAGTCACTAGGCAGCAAGCAGACTAAACGACCTGGGTAGCCTGTGGTCCCAAATCGGTTTTAGGGCCGTTTTTCCCTTCATTTTCTGCTGAGACTGAGGCTTTTGAGGGAAATTTGTTTTGGACTGTCCACAATGCTAAGCGCTGTTAAAATGGAAGGACACGAGCATTCAGACTGGAGTGCTTACTACGGAGAGCCCGAGGTGGGTAGAGTTTATATATGTATTTTGCTGTCTATACAACTCAATACTAGCCTTGAGATAATATTAACTTTGTCATCAAATATTGACTTGAGGCACCTACAAATCCTCCCGGATCTCTCCCCGGTTGGGCACAGACGTCAATGCAACGTCTATTCCAAGTTGATTCAACGTAGCCTAATATCATTTAAATATTTAAAAAAACGTTGATTCAACCAGTGTGTGCCCAGTGGGTCTTTTTCGATATCCTGACCAATTTCTAGGGAGAATGGAAAGGACATTTACGAAATATATGACCTGAATAGGCTATTTAATATTTTGAAAATCGAATTGAATCTGAAATGTATTTCTAATTATTCAAGCCTATAGGCACATTTCTATTTTGACTATCGAATTATTACGGAGAACACCGTGACCAGTTCGCCTCACTGGGCTATTCGTTGATCCATTCCTTCCCTTTTCAATCGTTTTCGTTTTGCCGTGTAATCAGACTTGGAATAAAAAATATAAAAAAATATTTACAATATTCTTTAGGATGTATATGCACTTCCCTGTTTGAACGTAATTGTGACGTTACAATTTATAGACTAAAATTTGATATTTAACCGACTAAAAAATACATGTTTATCTAAGTGACAACTAATTTACGTAGGCCTAATTATTTCGTTGTCATTTTACTAGAAGTCTTTATTTCACATTGTTAAAGCTATTATTGACCTCGTGCACTCTTTTCAGTGCTACACCTCAGTTGGAAACATGACACAACACACCGGGCTGGGAATGAACTCGATGAGCAGCTATATGAGCATGCCTGGAATGACTTCAACCAGCAACATGACAGGCAGCCCCATGAACATGTCATACGTCAACACGGGTGTGAACCACTCCATGGCCGGGATGTCACCGGGCTCCGGGGCCATGCACGGTATGGGAGCAGGGATGGCGGGCATGAGCGCGACGCTAAATCCGAATATGAGCCCCATAAGCACCCAGTCTCCATCGATGAATGCCCTGACCTCCTATAGCAATATGAGCGTTATGAGCCCCATGTATGGACAGTCCAACATAAGGTCAAGGGACCCCAAAACATACAGGAGAAGCTATACGCACGCCAAGCCCCCATATTCCTACATTTCTCTCATCACCATGGCCTTACAGCAGTCTACCACAAAGATGCTGACGTTGAATGAGCTATACCAGTGGATCCAGGACCTCTTCCCCTTCTACAGACAGAACCAGCAGCGCTGGCAAAACTCTATCCGCCACTCTCTATCTTTCAACGACTGCTTCCTCAAAGTTCCCAGGTCCCCGGATAAACCAGGCAAAGGATCTTTCTGGACTCTTCACCCGGACTCAGGGAATATGTTTGAGAACGGCTGCTATCTCCGAAGGCAAAAGCGGTTCAGGTGCGAGAAAGACCTCGGCAGGGAAACCGGGAGGAAAACTTCCGAGGGAGGCCCTAACAGCAGCCCAGAGAGCTGTAACGGTAACGAATCACCCCATCATACCCTGTCCGTTAAAGACGTCAAACGGCCCGTATCTGACCCGAAACCCCGGCAGCAGGTAATGAGCCCCGCCGAGCACGCGCCCACTCCTGTCCCACAGACACACCATCTTCCGTCTCAACATCACTCGGTGCTCGTGCACGAAGCGCACCTGAAGCCCGAGCACCACTATTCATTCAACCACCCTTTCTCCATCAACAATCTAATGTCGTCGGAGCAGCAGCAGCATCACCACAAAATGGACCTAAAAACGTATGAACAGATGATGCAGTATAACGGCTATGGTTCACCGATGACAGGGGCACTGTCCATGGGCTCAATGTCGACTAAAACGGGCTTAGATGTTGCTTCGACACCCACAGACACTTCTTACTACCAAGGTGTGTATTCGAGGCCAATCATGAACTCTTCTTGATTTTTATCACCATTCAATTAACTTTTTCTAGCAATTACAATTTGTACATTTGTAAATTGGTAGTTTTTTTGTTTTTATGCGTTACATTTTATGGACATTGGACATGGAAGGGACTGTCTCAGTGTCAAATTCGTTCAAATTATGTTGATATGGGAAGAAATGATTTCATACAGCCATTTTTCCATGAATTTGAAGGCGTAACTGTGTTACAAATTGTGAGACATTCTCTATGCCAATATCGTTTGTGTATCCCTTATAACTTATACGTTGTTCATGTGTATTCATGTAGCTGCTGAAAATCTATATTAAAGTATTATTTGATGTTTTTTTATATGACCTTTATGTGTGCATTACTATAAGGAAACATAAGAATACAGGCTAATTATTCAATAGGCTAACTGCATGATTTAAAATGTTAAAAACATCGAGCATCTTTATTTAAGAAAGGCTAGCAATTATGGCAAATATAAAACAATGAAAGATAAGCACCATCAATGAGTAAAGTAAGGGTTCTGTATTTATAGGCCTACGTGTGTACACACACACACACACACACACACACACACACACACACACACACACACACACACACACACACACACACACACACACACACACACACACACACACACACACACACACCACTACATATAACCCTATATATACCAGGGATGGGAAACTCGGGGGTCTGATTGGTGTCACAGTTTTTCCCCAGCCCCAGCTAACACACCTGACTCCAACAATCAACTACATGATCTTCACTTTAGAATGCAATTAGTTTGATCAGCTGTGTTTGCTATGGATGGGGCAGAGGTGTGACACCACTCCGGGCCCCGAGGACTGGAATTGCCCATCCCTGATATATAATATTAAATACTATTCAATAGTGCACCACTATAGCCTATCCAATTGCCCACATTTAGGAAAAATGTTTTTATTTTCGCCAAGAAACGAAACGAAAAGCACCACACCAAAAATAATGTATAATAATGCATTATTCATATTATTAAACGTAACTTAACCACATTATTTATTATTTAGCCTATTATTAATATGACATGAACGGACAACCATGACAATTATCGAATGACTTCCCGTTATATGTCCCACACCAGTCCTTCCCTGAACCCCACCGAGCACCAACATAATTTGCATATGATGCATGACATTTGTGCCATTATCACACAATAGCTCCTGTAAAATAGACAAGTGCACGGGAGGGAGAAAGAACAGTACACAATGAAAGTGCTGGTGATGTTAGTCCCACATGGAGCCCCTGACACTGTGTTGCTCTTAAACCACTTAACGTGTGACTCACCACTGATCCTAACTGATAAACTGAACCCATGTCAGAGCCCGTTCTGATTACATCAACAACTTCCGGATGGAATGGCAGCCCGTGTTGCTTTCACCGAGAAAACGTGAACATAAGCCATGTTCACAAAGAACGAACTAACGCGTATTAACCTTTTATTTAAAAACATTTACTCCCCCCCCCAAATAAAGTGAAGCCCTATGTGTGAAAAGGACTATAATCTCATCCACATTTTGCCACATTTTACCAACAGTATCCCCTAATGCAGGGCTGCCCAATTCCCGCCCCTGTCGGGGCCGAAACACTTCTTTTCATCCTCTTCTTCTGGATAGGTTTGTTGCGGTTGGACATTGAAAGCGACGAGATCTTGGAAGGCAGCAAACTGCTTCGGAGGACTGAAGTCATCGCAGCATTTATTTGAAAGCTATCTCTGTCAGTTTATTTAGCCACAACGAAAGATGTCACTAGCTTGCTAGTTTAGAATAAAACAATATTGTTTTAAACTGATGATATCGATTTGTTTAATAAACTTTGCATAAGAGAGACATTTGAAATATTTGTGTAAATGTAGCTATCGACACTAATAGGCATATAGCCTAATGTAAAGATTGCAAATGTGACTTTGAGGCGTTTACTGTAAATGTATGTTGTTTGCAGGTTCTTATCCGACGCATTTTGCACCGATCAATGATGACCATGAGTCGGTCACATTAGGGCAGTGCGACCCAATTTCGGTTCTGGACGGCCTAAACTCGAAATACTTCTGTTTTTTGTTTCTACCTTGGTAGTGAATTGCACTCAACTGGTGTCCCAGGTCAGAATCAGTCCCTTATTAGAAGTAGGCATTCAAAAATGTCAATGGACAATTTCTCTTGAGCCTTGTTCATGCCTGTGGTCTTTCTGTGGATAGATTTTTGTTTTTATTTTCATTAAATGTTGATTCGTTCGGGGGATAGTTTTGCATGGAGAAGAAAATGTATCTCTTGAAAAGGGATGGAGAGCATCCGATTGATGCATTTTGGTATGAGAGTGCATTGTGCTTTATCGGCAATTACTTGCCAGATTGAAATTTCTTTCTAGTGTTGAATTAATATTCGTTTTTCTTCGAATATAAATTTATACCGTAAGTGAAATATGAACATTATGTGTAGGCCTATACAATATTGATAATGATAAAAAAGTATATATATACAATAATAATATTAATAACGATAATATTATTAATAATATTAATACTTCATTATTATTATTTTCTGTTATAAATTGCATTATCGTTATAGGCAAATGTTTATTTAAAGCAGTCTAGAAATAACCAATGCAGGGACACGTTTTAGGTGTATTGATGGAGGTGACCCCTCTGCTATCCGGCATGGTTTCTCTGGTAGAGTTCATCTTCAGCATGAGCTGTGATCAGTACCTGACACTGGCAGACAGCTTCGGTCTTTAAATAATTGATTCACTCCAATTCCACTGGTAATGCAGGTCCTGGATTTGTCAATTAGCCTTCTAAACATTAAATTAGTGTATGCTCACAAACTTAATCTCAGAGCCTCGGTTCAAATAACGGACTAGCTGCAATATAGCCCTTCGACGGTTTGAAAATGGTCAGAACAAGACATAACTGGTCTTCGAGATTAAATAAACTACGTCCATAACGTTCACAATAGCCTGCCTATTTTGCATCTTGCTCAACGAATAAAAATCATGATTTTAGTATTTTATTTTTTATTAAGGATAATACTTTTATTTTGAATTTAATCTAATCCCATTTAGATGCTCGAAAATGTTAGCTTCACATTGTACCCATTGGCACAGTATATTGCCCATTGATTCCATGGAGGGCACTAGTACCCAACTATGATGCCCTCATGAGCCATTTTGGCTGGACCTAGTCCTGGAACACCCAAGTAGAGTGGTCTCCAAGGTGATTTGTGATACCAGTTTTACAAGCTGTAGCCTAATACTGCTTTAAGCTATTGGAGGGTGTGGCTTTTAACTCCACTCTGGTTTTAGGCCTAAATCTTATTTTGGTTACTGGCCCAACGCTCTAACCACTATAGGCTACCTGCCGCCAAAACCTGCCCCCATTACCCGGGGAGAAATAAGCAAATTGGAAACATGTAGTTGTATTTTTTGTGTGTACTGTATAAACAAGAGGAGTTTTAGATGGAGGGCTCAGGTTTGGGACATCCTCTTTCCATTAGGTCTGTGATACCTAACCTGATTCCTATCAGACTGCAAGGGGTGAACCGTGTTCCATCCACAATGACAACAATCTTAGGAGCAACTGTGCCTTTTATCACATAGCATATCCCCCTTTTGGACATCACGGAAAAGTGCCAAACCACGACAGTAGAAGCTGGATAAGGGAAGGCACTTGGTCCATAGGGTGAGAATGTGTGTGACAGAGGAGGACTCTGCTTGCCAGAGTTGATTGCTTGATCTTTTATGGCAGCCTGGTGCGAAATTCCTGCCGTGGGGGAGCCTTTCATAGGCGGTCGGCACAGTGCCGTTGACGCTCGGGGATGGAGGGACGGAGCCCTCTCTCACACACAGCTCTGTGTCAACACTGTCCCATTGACTGGGCTGAGAGTCCTGCCAGCAGTCTGAACCGGCCCTGACCTCCTCACTGGCTCCTCTTTACGTCCTCCTCAAGGCTCTCACACTGAGGGAAAAGTCAATCCATCAATAAATCCATCCATCTATCCATCATGGGAGGAGGGGGATCTCTAGTCTGCATGGTCTGCACTGCAAGCTGATGACAGAGGGCTCCTGTCAACTCAAGAGGCCTGTGTGCAATAACAACCTGGGAACCTTATGGTTTAGCAAAGGAGTGTGGGAAAACAAATGTCAGCTGGTAGTGTTACACTTTGGTTTTAAATGAAGCCGCAGGTCATTGAGGTATATTGAGATGGCAATGTAATAAAAAATAGATTTCTGATATTGAAAGTGTTATAATTAACTGTAAGGTCGTGAAAAATAATCTAACATTTCAAAAAGCTACAAGAAAACTAGCAATTCCACTGCATTTCATAGCCTTCTCATTTCACACATTATCATGTATCATTATCGCACATACCCCTGACTACAGGAAAGTATAGTATAGGTGGGTGCTTTAAGAAAGACATAATTTTCTAAGCCGTGGGTTGTGTATTGGGCTCTATGGCAGAAAGAAAGGCCACAGGCTCTCTGCAGGCAACTCCCCTGATGCCCACACAGTGTTCCAGAGGTTGACAATTAAAGGGATCCATTTTAATTATCTGACAGAGTAAATGAATGGTCCATTGTAATGCCAATGCCCCCATAGCACCCAAAACCTGATTTATCTAATGTGATTGGAGCTTGTTTTACCATTAGCAACAGAAAGACCTGTCATCAGTGGGAGATTTAACATGGAGATCTTGCTATAGTGTTCCCCACTGCAGACAGTCTCAGTTCCCCACTGTATGGATGTTCCCACTGGGAAGCCTGCTGAGTGGCGTGAAAGAGACCGTGCCAATACACAAAATAATGACCTTGGCTGGATCTACACTGTAGACAGAGATGCTGAGGACAACAGAGATGAGATGTTATGTTGGGGCCTGCTAAATCTTCAGAGGCAGTACTATGTAACAAAAAATAAATTAGCGATTTGAGTAGTGAGACTCTAGCCACAGCAAGAACGTAAATGCAGTGTGTCTAAAATGTGAATGTATCACCGCTGGAACGCTTATGAAAAAAGGAAGTTACAGCATAGGCTACACTCTCTCACATATCTGTATCGACGAGTATCTGTCTATCAGAGAGCCCTATGGGCCCTGGTCAAAAGTAGTGCACTATATAGGGAATAGGGTGCCATTTGGGACGCAACCATTGTAGATGCAGTTAGAAGACTGCAGAGAGAGCAGAGGACAGGATTGGACCTGCCTGGCTGGGAGAATGGTCAGTTAAGGGTGGGTCGGGGTACAGACACGGTGAGTTACTCAATAACCCACGGTCTTCTTTGAACCTCAGACAGGATCGATGGGTTTTCCCATGCATGTACGTAGGCCATGGTTGCGTCCTAAATGCTCTCTCCTAATTAGTGCACTACTTTTGACCAGAGCCCATTGGGCAATATAGGAAATAGGGCACCATTTGGGACGCTACCTACGAGGCAAGGCAAGGTTATTAGATGTCTGATGCTTTAGTAATTACTCTGTCTTCAGACTCAAGAAATACCATATTCAGCACAGGACAGAATTCCAAACACTTTGAGATCTATCAAAATGAAATCAATGTGCTAGTTTAGAGTTCCATGAAGATCACAAAAAATCTCACACCAGAAAATAAGAAAAACAACAAAGGATCAAAACAATTATTTGCCATTGAAACCCATGACAATCAGCCACACTGAAATGACTGTTCTCGCAATGGAGGCAACTGTGAAATTAACCTCTATGGGGCAATGGAGGCAACTATGAAATTAACCTCTATGGGGCAATGGAGGCAACTGTGAAATTAACCTCTATGGGGCAATGGAGGCAACTATGAAATTAACCTCTATGGGGCAATGGAGGCAACTATGAAATTAACCTCTATGGGGCAATGGAGGCAACTATGAAATTAACCTCTATGGGGCAATGGAGGCAACTGTGAAATTAACCTCTATGGGGCAATGGAGGCAACTGTGAAATTAACCTCTATGGGGCAATGGAGGCAACTATGAAATTAACCTCTATGGGGCAATGGAGGCAACTATGAAATTAACCTCTATGGGGCAATGGAGGCAACTATGAAATTAACCTCTATGGAGGCAACTATGAAATTAACCTCTATGGGGCAATGGAGGCAACTGTGAAATTAACCTCTATGGGGCAATGGAGGCAACTACGAAATTAACCTCTATGGGGCAATGGAGGCAACTATGAAATTAACCTCTATGGGGCAATGGAGGCAACTATGAAATTAACCTCTATGGGGCAATGGAGGCAACTATGAAATTAACCTCTATGGGGCAATGGAGGCAACTGTGAAATTAACCTCTATGGGGCAATGGAGGCAACTGTGAAATTAACCTCTATGGGGCAATGGAGGCAACTATGAAATTAACCTCTATGGGGCAATGGAGGCAACTATGAAATTAACCTCTATGGGGCAATGGAGGCAACTGTGAAATTAACCTCTATGGGGCAATGGAGGCAACTGTGAAATTAATGCATCATTTTTTAATCCAAACATTTGTAAATGTTTCAATATTCCGTGCAGTGGTTAGACGATAGAGTGGAGGAGCGGAGGCATATAATAATCTGTAGGAAACATTTAACGGAGCATTTGCTGATAAAAGTGGCGGTGGCCAGCCCCCCCGGCTTAAAGCAATTCATTCAGCATCCTGACATAAACTCTTGGCTCCTTTGACAGCTTGGAGCTGAAATAAAAATGCTAGTTCTCCTGGGAACAGAGGAAGATGGCAGGCTCCTTTCTCCACTGTTTGCTCAGTGGCTCTGAGAGCAATCTTCCCCAGTCAAAATGAAATGCAAGGACACAAACAATGTGCCGGGAGAGAGAATGGGAGACGGCCAATGAACAGTTTGGACTATTTGCACAGCAGAAGGGCAGCCACAAAGGCAGGCCGATGGCTTTCCCATGAATCAAGCGTGGTGTCCTAGGCTCCTTTTGTTGGGGCCGGTTTGCATCCCCATCGGTTAGATAAGACTATAGATGTCTTATGCTTTTAAAAGCCTTTTCTCTGCAAAACTCTAGCGTCATGTGACCACATCTGTCCTATCTGCCCTGATTATGCTCCATTTGACTCCATGACAAACTGTGCTCATTGTTTTATTGGCTTAGATCAGCCTTGCACGTGCCATGGTTTAGCATGGGCTATAGTATGCTTCGGCGGTGCCAAGTGTGGTGAATGATATTGTATTCCCTATGATCCAGCCCCTTCATGTAGCAGACACATTACAAGCCTACATGGGTGCATCAATGGAATTCTCATAATAGTAGCTACGTCATCAGTTACAGGGGTAGGTTACTATAATTGTGGACCTAAACTGACTTTTATACAGTGGGTTTAGTACCCCTCTAACCACCCTGTCATCCTCACCAAAGCCCCCCAGCCCAGATCAGTCTGGGTGGCCAGACCTGTGGTCTGAAAGGCAAACAGATAGGCGCTTAAGCTCTTTTTGCCTTAAAAAAGTGACATTGTACGTCCCAATGAATGGCAAACAGCTGTTTATCTAGAGTCAACTAGATAGGTTTAGAATAGTTTTGGGATATGTCTGGCACAAAAAGGTTTTGGTGGCACCATTAATGTTTCTGCATCTTTTCTGTCCAAAACACCTTTGCCCTTTACAAGCCACTCCATAGTTTCTGCCTACACATAGGTTTCTGGACAGTAGCCTATGGTTTCTGGACAGTAGCCTATGGTTTCTGGACAGTAGCCTATGGTTTCTGGACAGTAGCCTATGGTTTCTGGACAGTAGCCTATGGTTTCTGGACAGTAGCCTATGGTTTCTGGACAGTAGCCTATACAAAGGTTGATGTGCGATGTCTTCAAGGTCCGAGCAATATTTAAGTGGGAAACCAGCTAAATGCTTTCCTGATATCTGTGTAGCTGATTCCGCATCTTCTGTGATGCTGTAACATTGAATGTTATACAGCATTGTCTGCATTCCAAATGGCACCCTATTTCCTATATACAGTAGTGTGCTACTTTTGACCTGAGCCCATAGGGCAAAAGTAGCACATTATATAGTGAATAGGGTGCCATTTAGGACGCACACATTGGTTAGTCCCATTGCATTTTTGGCTGTTTTAATTAACTGTCTGGATGGCTTTGTGATAAGGAGTCATTAGAGACCTACAACTTAACAATTTAATCGCCGTATATGTTGTTGTATAGCAGAAAATATCTCATGGCACGCAGGCCTATAGTACGTCTGTGTGATGACGTTTTGAAAGGCCCATTGATAATTCTGGAATGGGTGTGTGCCGATGGTGTAACCCTTCTTATAGGGAGAGACACTTAGGTATGCATTTTCTCAGTGTGTGAGTGAGTGGGCTAGGCTACTGGGTGGTGCAGGACCCCTCCTTCACGACTCGCTGGTGCTGAAACACAGCTCTGTTACAGGGTTGTTGTCCCAAATAGCACCTTATTCCCTATATAGAGCACTACATTAGGTGCTCTACATATGGAATAAGTAGTGCACTGTGTAGGAAATAGGGTGCCATTTGGGACATAACCAGGATCTCACCACCCACTCACAGTCCTGTTCACAGTCCTCAGTGCCATGAATTGAAATGATTTGGGAGTGAGTGCTTGGAGCTTGGCGTGCTCAAGAACCTAACCACATTCACTGAAAACCCCGTGCTGAGCTTGACCATTACCAACAAGTAGCTTATGACCCCTTATGTGACACTGAATCCCATCTATGGAGTCCTGGGATGTAATATATTTTCCTTACATTACAGATATAGGACTGAAGAGGCCATTTCCAATCACAATTCACTGTTATGGCTTTTTCCACTGATAAGTTGTGGTTGTGAGGTCTCTGTAAACAGACTTTGGAGCACAATGTCTTGGGCCTGATGAGCAGATGACTCCAACATTCCTCTCCGGGTTATTCTCTGGCTGTTTTCACCTTAGGACTGACTAACGAAGGACCATCGGGAGTTATCTGCAGGGACCATAATACACGTCATCTTTAGGACGAAATGACAAGTGCATTATTACAATGTCACAATTATTGTAATAAAAATGAAGTCAGGGAGGCAAGAATTCTGGTGGTCTGTATATTTTATTACATTTTAACAAAGGTGGATATAGCACATTTCGGCCAAGAGGCCTTTCTTCACAATTAATGTGATCCCAGGAAGAAATGGTCTCACAGCTCGGTATTTAATGCAGATACTGAGGAAATTTACTCTAGAGACGCATGTCAAACAATAGGATGCAATGCTTTTAAAGAGAGCAAACACCGCATCTCTGTTTACACTTATCTGTGCCTCAAGTCTGTGTGAATGTTATTGCGACGTGTACTCTCTGAGGATAGTGAGAGACGGGACGGGTTTATGAAAGATTTAACACCAGCCCTTAAGAAGCTCAAGCTCTCTCTTTCTCCCCAAAGCAGGTTTCATCTCAGTACACCCAGGAGGGGTGGTGCAGTCTGACAGAATGCCAGAGGAAGATAAGATGGGGAGCGAAATAGAGAATGAGAAAAAGAGAGAGAGAGTATAAAAGAAGCCTATTGTATCGACCAGTGGTTCTCCATCCTGGTCCTGGGGACCCAAAGTTTTAGCACGTTTTAGTTTTTGCCTTAGCACTACACACCGGATTCAAATCATGGGGACTGCTTAACTGTAATATTGTACACTACATCTCATATTTATTTGATTTTATTTACTTACGTAGGCCTATGTATGCTGCAGTTCATCATTTAGCTGCAAATCTGTTCATCTTGAAATAAACCTTAAATATATACTGAACAAAAATATAAACACAACATGTAAAGTATTGGTCCCATGTTTCATGAGCTGAAATAAAAGATACCAGAAATTTTCCATACGCACAAAAAGCTTATTTCGCTCCAATTTTGTGCATTTCTCCTTTGCCAAGATAATCCATCCACCTGACAGGTGTGGCATATCAATAAACTGATTAAACAGCATGATCATTACACAGGTATACCTTGTGCTGGGGACAATAAAAGGCCAATAAAATGTGCAGTTTTGTCACACAACACAACAGATGTGCATCAAAGCTGGGACTGAGACTGAAAAACAGCTTCTATCTCAAGGCCATCAGACTGTTAAACAGCCATCACCAACACAGAGAGGCTGCTGCCTACATACAGACTTGAAATCATTGGCGACTTAAATAAATGGATCACTAGTCACTTTAATAACGCCACCCTTTGTCTATACTGTATTTTACACCATTTATTGCATCTTGCCTATGCCACTCGGTCACTGCTCATCCATATATTCATATGTATATATTCTTATTCCATCCATCCCTTCACGTATATTTTTGTGTATTAGGTAGAATTGTTAGATTACTTGTTAGATATTGCTGCACTGTCGGAACTCGAAGCACAAGCATTTCGCTACACTCGCAATAACATCTGCTAACCATGTGTATGTGATCAATCACTGTGTTAACTAACCTCCAGACGAGCTTCAATGCCATACAACTCTCCTTCCGTGGCCTCCAACTGCTCTTAAATGCATGCTCTTCAACCGATGGCTGCCCGCACCTGCCCGCCCGTCCAGCATCACTACTCTGGACGGTTCTGACTTCGAATATGTGGACAACTACAAATACCTAGGTGTCTGGTTAGACTGTAAACTCTCCTTCCAGACTCACATTAAACATCTCCAATCCAAAATCAAATCTAGAATCGGCTTCCTATTTCATAACAAAGCATCCTTCACTCATGCTGCCAAACATACCCTCATAAAACTGACCATCCTACTGATCCTCGACTTCGGCGATGTCATTTACAAAATAGCCTCCAACACTCTACTCAACAAATTGGATGCAGTTTATCACAGTGCCATCTGTTTTGTCACCAAAACCCCATATACTACCCACCACTGCGACCTGTACGCTCTCGTTGGCTGGCCCTCGCTTCATACTCGTCGCCAAACCCACTGGCTCCAGGTCATCTACAAGTATCTGCTAGGTAAAGCCCCGCCTTATCTCAGTTCACTGGTCACCATAGCAGCACCCACACGTAGCGCGCACTCCAGCAGGTATACCTCACTGGTCACCCTGAAAGCCAATTCTTTTTTGGCCACCTCTCCTTCCAGTTCTCTGCTACCAATGACTGGAACGAACTGCAAAAATCACTAAAGCTGGAGACTCTTATCTCCCTCACTAGTTTTAAGCACCAGCTGTCAGAGCAGCTCACAGATCACTGCACCTGTACATAGCCCATCTGTAAACAGCCCATCTATCTACCTCATCCCCATACTGTATTTATTTATTTATCTTGTTCCTTTGCACCCCAGTAGCTCTTCTTGCACATTCATCTTCTGCACATTCTACCATTCCAGTGTTTAATTGCTATATTGTACTTATTTCGCCACAATGGCCTATTTATTGCCTTACCTCCCTTATCCTACCTTATTTGCACATGCTGTATATAGACTTTTCTACTGTATTATTGATTGTATGTTTGTTTATTCCATGTGTAACTCTGTGTTGTTGTATGTGTCGAACTGCTTTGCTTTATCTTGGCCAGGTCGCAGTTGCAAATGAGAACTTGTTCTTAACTAGCCTACCTGGTTCAATAAAGGTTAAATAAAATAAAATAAATAAATAAATATAGACAGGTGTGTGCCTTTCCAAATCATGTCCAATCAATTGAATTTAGCACAGGTGGACTTCAATCAAGTTGTAGAAACATCTGAAGGATGATCAATGGAAACAGGAGCTCAATTTCCAGTCTGATAGCAAAGGTGCTGAATACTTATGTAAATAAGGTATTTAAAAAAATAAAAGTTTAATACATATGCAAAAATGTGTAGACTGAAGAGGACAATAGTTATTTAATCCATTTTAGAACAAGGCTGTAATGTAACAAAATGTGAAAAAAGTCAAGGGGTCTGAATACTTTCAGTAGTTGCTGTTACATTTCCATATTAAGTAGTTATATAGTTCACCTTAAGATCAGAGGAAAACAGGAGAGGCTTGCTTCCCATAAAGAGAATAAACTTGACTAAACACCAATGACTTCTCAGTTCCATCATTCATTTCTCCAGCCGCTCCATACTCCTCAGTATCAACCTACTGTGCTCATACTGCCATGGTACTCTGTCCTAAACCCCTTGAGAGCAGGCCACTCAGATCACTGTGGTAAATGATTGACCTGCCACTCCCACACACTAGAGTCCTCCAGTGTTTGGCCCTCTCTATTGACTCAGTGGAGTTTCACCATGTTTTTAACTTCTCTCTCTCATCTCTTCCAGTTCAACAACATACCACTAAAACAGCCTATGCTGGGAAAACATAAATAAACAAACGTTACGATCGAGCCGGGATATAAGAAAGGATGATTGGCTGCCACAGCGACAAAGATGCACAGAAACTGAGAATGAGGGTCTTGGTGTGGACTCTCGTCTGAAGATTAATGTGGTCTTTTTCTGAGAGCTTCATTTCCTCCATCCAATAAAAGCACTTGACAACGAGGAAATGAGCATCAGAGTTCTCACTCACAGCATGAATTAAGACAGAAACACAAGGGCCCCATTTAATTAACACACACCGTAGAATAAATGAACTATCACTCATTTCAATCATGGCACACATGAAGTGAGGGGCTGGACCAACAATGACTATGTCTCAAATAGCACCCTTTCCCCAATATAATGCACTAATTTTGACCAGGGCCCATGGTAAAAAAACACTATATAAGGAATAGGGTACAATTTGGGATGCTGGCTAAGATTGTCATTGTAAATTGCCTGAATTTTATGAAACTAGTAAATGTTAATGTGTTTTAATATTTGTATTCAAGTGTATTCCTCCTTATACCTTGCGGCCAAGGTGTTTTGATAGGTGGGCCGGCAGAACCACCTCTACCTGTCTATTGGCTCACAGGTTTGTATGCTGATCTGGCTGCACAGTGGAGAAGGTTGTAAGTGGACAACTGTTCACACTAGCAGAAAGTCAACGCCGGCCCTGGATTCACCCTGCATCACTGATACATTTGAACAGTGTTATCAACCCCAACACTGAAACAGACATTTCTATTGTACCATGAATGTTCTTGCCTATATGTGGAACATGTAAGGGAAAACATGTGAAGGTTGCAATATTAACTGCGCTGCTTGGATATGACGACATCTTAGTCCTAAAGCTAATATGAAATATCAGCACTCTCGTCAGAGAGGCTGAATGGGACAAAGCAAAAGGAAAGGTGTCCATTAATCATTAACTGTACTAAAAGCCTGGCTCTTTGTATTCCCTTGGTGCCTGGGTTATCTGGCTACCATGTGACATGCCGGGACTTTTTCCTAGTAGATTGGGGAAAGCCAGTGAGCAAACACAGGTGTTTTGGAGTCAGTGGCGCTTGCTGTCAGGGACAACCGCAAACACAAGCAGTAATGCCTGATCCAATGAGACACAGTGTTTGCCTGCAGCTTCCTGGTGATCCAACATTTCAAGTCCAACTGCTTCTGCCGACTGCCCCCCCCCATTCGTAACTATTCAAACACTGCACGTTCGAAAGTGTAATGAAAAAAAAGAGAAAATTGGGAAAGACCAGGGGAGCAGGCACAGGCATGCTAAGTATTTTGAAACGTGAGCGCTGGATGGCCAAATGATGGGGTTGAGCAAACAAATGTATTGTGCAAAATCCCTCATTTTGTAAAACAAAACACATTTATTCTTCTCAAGTGGTCTATATCCATGACCCCTTGTGGTAAATGAATGAAGCAGACCAGCGTTCCAGTCACCAGAGCCACACACATGGTTTGGAAGGCTGGATAGGGAAACACAAACATTGTTCACAGGTCAAAACACATACATAAACAATATTCAATACACATCATGCAATACATTTAGCATGCCACACATTCACATCACATGTTTATTATTAGATTTATTGACACTTCAAAGTGTAACTATATGCAGTACCAGTCAAAAGTTTGGACACACCTACTCATTCAAGGGGTTTTCTTTATTTTGACTATTTTCTACATTGTAGAATAATAGTGAAGACATCAAAACTATGAAATAACACATATGGAATCATGTAGTAGCCCAAAAAATGCTAAATCTAAATCTACTTTATATTTGAGATTCTTCAAAGTAGGCACCCTTTGCCTTGATGACAGCTTTGCACACTCTTGGCATTCTCTCAACCAGCTTCACCTGGACTGCTTTTCCAACAGTCTTGAAGTAGTTCTCACATATGCTGAGCAATTGTTGGCGTATTTTCCTTCATTCTGCAGTCCAACTCATCCCAAACCATCTCAATTGGGTTGAGGTTGGGTGATTGTGGAGGCCAGGTCATCTGATGCAACACTCCAACACTCTCCCTCTTGGTCAAATATCCCTTACACAGCCTGGAGGTGTGTTGGGTCATTGTCCTGTTGAAAAACAAATGATAGTCCCAATAAGTGCAAACCAGATGGGATGGTGTATCGCTGCAGAATGCTGTGGTAGCCATGCTGGTTAAGTGTGCCTTGAGTTCTAAATAAATCACTGACAGTGTCACCAGCAAAGCACCCCCACACCATCACACCTCCTCTTCCATGCTTCACTGTGGGAACCACACACGCAGAGCTCATCCGTTAACCTGTCACAAAGACATGGCAGTTGGAACCAAAAATCTCAAATTTGGACTCATCAGACCAAAGGATAGATTTCCACCGGTCTAATGTCCATTGCTCGTGTTTCTTGGCCCAAGCAAGTCTCTTCTTCTTATTGGTGTCCTTTAGTAGTGGTTTCTTTGCAGCAATTTCGACCATGAAGGCCTGATTCACGCAGTCTCCTCTGAACAGTTGATGTTGAGATGTGTCTGTTACTCTGTGAAGCATTTATTTGGGCTGCAATTTCTGAGGCTGGTAACTAATGAACCTCTGCAGTAGAGTTAACTCTGGGTCTTCCTTCCTGTGGCGCTCCTCATGAGAGTGAGCTTCATCATAGCGCTTGATGGTTTTTAAGACTGCACTTGAAGAAACTTTCAAAGTTCTTGAAATTTTACGGATTGACTGACCTTCATGTCTTCAAGTAATGATGGACTGTTGTTTCTCTTTTTACTTATTTGAGCTGTTCTTGTCATAATATGGACTTGGTATTTTACCAAATATGGCTATCTTCTGTATACCCCCCTACCTTGTCACAACACAACTGATTGGCAACAAACACATTAAGAAGGAAAGAAATTCCACAAATTAACTTTTAACAAGGCACACCTGTTAATTGAAATGCATTCCAGGTGACTACCTCATGAAGCTGGTTGAGAGAATGCCAAGAGTGTGCAAAGCTGTAATCAAGGCAAAGGGTGGCTACTTTGAAGAATCTAAAATCTAAAATATATTTAGATTTGTTTAACACTTTTTTGGTTACTACATGATTCCATATGTGTTATTTCATAGTTCTGAAGTCTTCACTATTATTCTACAATAAAGAAATTAGTAAAGATAAAGATAAACCCTTGAATGAGTAGGTGTGTCAAAACGTTTGACTGGTACTGTATGTATTTATAGAGTGGCTCCACCACTGGTGTTTCACACTTCAAATCACTTCAAATCTTTGGCCGTCCGGCACACGTCAGGCTAGCTATCTGTTTTTGTTCAAATATTTATATGTTTGTGCTTCATCCATCCAATTTAAAATTCACAGCAATCACAGTTGCTGTAAATCTGTGAATTATCAGTAAAAAGATAAAGGTGTTTGAAGCAAACAGATAAAACCAACAGAAGAGAAGGTGTAAAGTTGTAAAGTAAGGGATGAGAGGAAATGAGCATGGCTACTGGGAATCTCACGGCTCTGCTAGAATGAGGACACAATATATATTCCACATTCACTACTACACTATTATCATCCAACTCCTAGGAGGCAAGAATGACTGTAGTTATCACATATTGTATAGTATTTGTACAAATGTTAGAAACGTGTGTATTTATGACAACTGTCATAACTTCCAAGACTTCAAGACTTCCAACTATTAATCAAATACTTCCAAGACTTCAAGACTTCCAACTAGTTCACTACTTTATCTCCTCACAAAAATAGAAGCAAGGTGTCTTGATTTGAAACATTGAATATGGACAGAGAAGATGGATACTTTGCCATTGCATTGGTGAGCCTCTTCACATTCCTCTCACCTGTGTGGTCTTCCCCTCTTAGTCTGCATTAACCTCTAACAAGACCTCTCCATGTTCTCAGTGCATTAGTGCAGGGTCAGCCAGTGTGTCCGTCCCCAAGGGTCACTGCAACCAGGACACAGGGATAAAGTGTTCCCCACTAGAGGGATTACCACTGTGTCTGCCTCCCAAATGATACCCTATTCCCTATATAGGGCACTACTTTTCCCTATATAGTGCATTACTCAAAAGCAGTGCACAATATAGCGAATAGGGGGCCATTTGGGACGCATGCTGTATCTTAGCAGTCCACTGCCAGCCACAGAGTTGGTTTGTAATGCATTTGCACAGAAACAAAGAGAGAACGTTAGGAGCCTGGGCTTCGGTCGACGTGACAGATGTGACGGTCATGCTCGAACTCTAAACAACAACTGACTGGTGCTCAGCGCAGAGATGCCCCCCAGGCAGAACATAACACAAAAACACATTTAGAGGGACTTAGAGCTCAACTTATGATGACCTGCCTCATTATCAGCAATAAGTATACATGGAGGCAGCATAAAGTATGTGCTCTCCCATTATACAGATGCACAGTGCTATATAGGTTAGCAGAGCTGTGAAGTGACAGGGAAACAGCTGGTCCAGGGATGGAAGGGGTGTGCTGTGTGTAGGCAGACTGAGCCTGCATTCCAAATGGCACCCTATTCCCTACATAGTGCACTATGGGCCCTGGTTAAAAGCAATGGACCTTAAATAGAGAATAGAGTGCAATTTTGGAGGGACACTGAAGCAGCTGCTGAGGATCACCTGTCTGCCAGGTAAACATGGCCTGTCCTTCCCCTTCTTCTCCAGGGGCAGCTGCAGTGCTGGGGAGCTCTGGGATGCATCCCAAATAGCACCCCACCACCTTAATAGTGCACTACTTTTGACCAGAGCCCTATGGGACCTGATCAAAAGTAGAGCACTATACAGGTAATAGGGTGTCATTTGGGACGCTGTCCTTGGCCTGGAGCGGAGCGAAGCAGGAACAAAGGGGGAAACACTAATTCCCAGGTGACCTGTCTGGGATCCAGCCGCCTGTGTGTGTGACACAATAGGGCCTGATGATGTAAGACAAACACACCATCCATCGCGTGTCGTGTCCTCAGGAATCAGAAAACATGCAGTATCACAGCGGCCAGGTGACAGTCAACTCCAGACAATTCATTGGGTTTAAAAATTATACGGTGAGATGAAAGCAGAAGACTAGATAGATTTAGCAGGGAAGGATTGAACTAAAGGTGAGAATGTGCTTCAGTGTGGGGATAAGGAGACATAATAGATGTATCTGGTTCCCTCTAGGGAGAGGGGAGAGAAACCCAACATCACTGATTAACCAACAGGAGCATGGGTCAGGATCCAGACTGTGAGATAACGATGGAGGTAAGATAACACAGGCCCGTGACATATGCAAACAGCATGGCTGCTGGGTCCAGACTGTCCCAGATAATATGTCTCTATGAAAGGCCCCAATAGTAAAAAAATAAGTAATGGGTTAACAGTTTTTCCGGGGTCATTGTGAAGGTGATTGACTGCCACCGGAGCAACAACATGGACAACATGAATGGCTGTAAAAATAACTCTGACAAGACAGCAGCACAATGAGAGAATAAACTCATGAGCGAGAAGAACTTGAGCCTTGCTGGTCCATTCACAGCAGGAGGGCTATTTGGAAGGGCTTGTATCAGCTATTAACTAGCACACAGTGGCTCTATCAGACAGTGTGATGATGATCAAGCATGTCCCATATTCACCACAGTCAAATTTACAGTTCCTTAAACACTTTTGGTCATAGTATTTGTTTTATACAAATGCTATGGGTCCATCGACTGTCAGTGAGATACATTGACAAATACAAACCACTGCAACAATGTATATTACACAATGCCCCTTACATTTTAAATACAAACAATCATCAAAGGTGAAAGAGAAACTCTGATTTAATCTGGCAGTAATGACTCGATCAGGACGGCCATTGGATTCATCTTAACCTCTATGGCGGCACGGATTAATTCATTCCTCTCACTTTAAAGAGAAGCCTTAGTAAAACAGTCCATGTAAATACCTCGTACTGGTGACAAGCTGTGTCTGTTGGCTTACACCCTGTCCGCAATGTTGTCATTTCCTAAAGTTTGTCCTGGAAACCAATCAGCGCTTGATAAAAGCCCACTGCAAATATGAGCAAGATTGCCATCCACATGTCAAGGTTTACTCAGTATGAGCGAGTGTATATGCTCTGAAGGCAGAAGAGGAGGGGGATGAGCTGGGCGAGAGATCTAGAGAGATGGAGTGATAATCAAAACAATCACAGAGACTCTTAGGTACAAAACTATGTTCATTGATGATATGGACACAGTGATGGAGGGTAAGGATTTTGGGCACTGGCCAGCCGGGCTAGTTGACTGCAATTTCCAAAATCTGCATCTCAAATCAAATCAAACTTTATTTGCCACATGCGCCGAATACAACAAGTGTAGACTTTACCATCAAATGCTTACTTATACAAGCCCTTGACCAACAGTGCAGTTCAAGAAGAAAATATTTACCAAGTAGGCTAAAGTAAAAAGTAATAATAAAAAGTAACACAATAAGAATAACGAGGCTATATACAGGGGGCACCGGTACCGAGTCAGTGTGCAGGGGTATAGGCTAGTTGAGGTAATCTATACATGTAGGTGGGGGCGAAGTGACTATGCATAGGTAACAAACAAACAGCGAGTAGCAGCAGTGTACAAGGGGGGAGTCAATGTCAATTGTCCGGTGGCGATTTTTATGAATAGTTCAGCAGTCTAATGGCTTGGTGGTAGAAGCTGTTGAGGAGCCTTTTGGTCCTAGACTTGGCACTCCGGTACCGCTTGCTGTGCGGTAGCAGAGAAAACAGTCTATAACTTGGGTGACTGGAGTCTCTGACAATTTTATGGGCTTTCCTCTGACACTGCCTAGTATACAGGTCCTGGATGGCAGGAAGCTTGGCCCCAGTGATGTACTGAGCCGTTTGCACTACCCTCTGTAGCGCCTTACGGTTTGATGTGGAGCAGTTGCCACACCAGGCGGTGATGCAACCGATCAGGATGCTCTTGATGGTGCAGCTGTGGAACCTTTTGAGAATCTGAGGGCCCATGCCAAATTTTTTCAGTCTCCTGAAGGGGAAAAGGTTTTGTCGTGCCCTCTTTACAACTGTCTTGGTATGTTTGGACCATGATAGTTCGTTGGTGATGTGGACACCAAGGAACTTGAAACTCTCGACCCGCTTCACTACAGCCCCGTCTATGTTAATGGGGGCCTGTTCGGCCCGCCTTTTCCTGTATTCCACGATCAGCTCCTTTGTCTTGCTCACATTGAGGGAGAGGCTGTTGTCCTGGCACCACATTGCCAGTTCTCTGACCTCCTCCCTATAGGCTGTCTCATCATTGTCAGTGATCAGGCCTATCACTGTTGTGTTGTCAGCAAACTTAATGATGGTGTTGGAGACGTGTTTGGCCACGCAGTCGTGGATGAACAGGGAATACAGGAGGGGACTAAGTACACACCCCTGAGGAGCCCCAGTGTTAAGGATAATGCGTGACAGACGTGTTTACGCCTACTCTTACCACCTGGGGGCGGCCCGTCAGGAAGTCCAGGATCCAGTTACAGAGGGAGGTGTTTAGTCCCAGAGTCCTTAGCTTAGTGATGAGCTTTGTGGGCACTATGGTGTTGAACACTGAGCTGTAGTCGATGAAGTCGATGAGCTGTAGTCGGTGGGCTAGTTTGACACATTTTCTCCTAACCCGGTCTTAAAAGTACCTCTGGATAGCGGGCTAGCTTAATTTACATCCCTGTATGACACAGGAGGTTGGTGGCACCTTAATTGGGGAGAATGGGCTCGTGGTAATGACTGGAGTGGCATTCGTGGAATGGTATCAAATACTTCAAACAATTGGTTTCCATGTGTTTGATGCCATTCCATTCACTCTGTTATAGTCATTATTATGAGCCGTCCTCCCCTCAGCAGCCTTCACTGCTGTATGGACACCCCCTGATTAGAAGGGCTGACTGTATGTGTACCTGAATGTAGGATTACACAGGGGTCAATACATGTAAAAGACAGCCCAAACGACCTCTCTCACTGTTGTTCCTAAACTAAATAAGAAACAATATTACTCAGCATGCAATGACCCAGTGTCTTTACGTGTAGCGTCAGCTTGACTGAGATGACTGTTAGCATAACCAGGGATACATCCAGATGATAATTCCCCATTCCCCCCTGCACACAGATATCTGCAGTGTGTGTTTGTGAGTGCATGCGTGCGTGTGAGAGTGTGCGTATGCATGCGTACGTGCAGGCCTTGAACAATGAAGGTAAACACTGCTTGTCCAAACAGTGCATTGCTGGCTCTCCTACAAAGCTTCCCCTTCACCTAAGAAGCATGCAGCAGTTCCATTAGTCTTGGTCAGAGAGGACCATTATTATTCATAAATAAGTGATCGTTCCTTAAACCAACTGTGTCTTCCAACACACACACACGCACACACACCATTTCTCTCCCTCACAGGAAGGAGGGGGGACGGTGGGGGGACTTCAGGTCCAGGGCTAAGTAGAATCCTTGGAGATAAAGCCCCTTTCTGCATATAAAGAGCCCCTGACGGGAGAACACACAGCCCCCCAAAAGACACACCATCACAACCCTGCCAAGCTGCACTAAACGAGCCAGCACAAGATAACACGCCATTCTATGTAAAATTCAGATGAAGGAGTGATGTATCTCATCGATACCTTATCATCTGATAAATGGCACAATTGTAATGGATGGAGGACACAATGATCGGTACTTCAGCTGTCATGAGAAAAACAATGCATGGGATATAAATAGATGTCCTGCATCCTTTTCATGGCTAATGGGAGATATACAGTTCTACGTTGAGATTTTAGTCATTTAGCGGACGCTCTTAGCCAGAGTGGGTTACAGTTAGCGCATTTATCTTAACCTAACATGTGTTGCCCTGCGGGGGAGGCAAAGATATGTGTGTGTGTGTGTGCGTGTCTGTGTGTGTGTGCATGGGTGTGTGTGTGTGTGCATGCGTTTAGAGCAGGGGTATCCAACCCTGGTCCTGGAGGGCCGTAGGCACTTCCTGTTTTTGATTTAATCAACCTGGAAGACCAGGTGTGTTGGCCAATCACTGAACTGATCAATAAGCTCAGCTGGTTAGGTTGGTGCCCAACTTCAAAGACTGCTTTGAACCGTTCTGAAAAAATCTGAGGCAGAATCAAATGTAAAAGAGTCTGTGCTAACGAAAAAAACGAATCGTAATAACAGTCCTACGGAGTGACAGGAAACTCCATAGACAGCTGTTTGGCAAATGCTAATACTTGAACCATTTCACGAATCCGTTGACCAAACATGACCAAGTTATGTCAGTGTCTGTTGCTCCAGTGTTGCCATGTGGCTGCCATGCAAGCCATTCATTTAAATATGCCTGTTAATTTAGCCATTTGGCATGAATGGTTACCATTCTATCCAGGTAGCTCATGAGTTCAGGGCTTCAAAAAGCCACATCTCTAGCAGACCATGAGGTTTCATTTGCAGCCTCGCGCATGTGGCAGGCAGTCACCACAATCCAAAAGAACCTGGGTGGCCGCCACTATCTAAGCCCCCTCCTACTAACACTATAAAGCCTTCATTTAGTGAGCTAAGTCTACTATGACAGGGATCCTAGCTACAGTTAATCCCATCGAAATGGACCATCTTACACACAGGACACAATGAAAGCAGTGGGAGCACAATGACAGTGATTTATTGTAAGCAGAACTCGGGTGGCAGGATTCTACAGCGTGATGACACAATGGCTACTACCATGGAATCAGAAAGCCTCCCCACCTGTGTCTAAAAATAACAAGTACATCTTTGCATTCATCAAGGATTTAGTAGCCTCCTAGATACCAACATCTGGGGAAACCAAAATGCTGCACTCGATCAGCATGTAGCAGCCTGCTATTTCTTCCGCAGTGACTGTTTCATTGTAAACAGCAACTACATAGACAACTATTTGTGTTATTTGGCATACAATCGCTCATCACTCCCTTCCTTTATCCCATCTATGTACAACTAACAGTCGAGGAAGACCTATAGTTAAATATGGTGTAATAAAGTAGTAAGAAAATAAACACAATTCTTCTTCAAACATCCCATGTTGGGTATACATTTTGAAAATGGAGGAAATTCATTAATGTCTGGTCAAATAAGACAAGTTATCAGTGTCTCGGGAGTCAGTGAAAGAAGACACAAGGAGACTGCCTGGACACTTCAGGACCAGTAGCAGTGTGTGGGTAAAATCAACGTGGAAGCCAAGCCAAGCCAGTAAAAAAGCCATATTACAACCTATGTTGTGATAATTGCATTGTTTGCTCTATAACCCATTCATTCATAATATACAATAAAGCAGAGACAACAAAAAGACAACAGTCACACAGTGGTGGAAGAAATTCAACTACACATACGTTTGTTTCATCACACAACTGGAGAGCAACATCTGTCCAGTGAAGTCCACAAAGCAAATATTGCTTGTAACAAGCAGTTAGACCTACATGACCTACAGCATGGTCTCAACTGTTTACTAAACAACTACTGATTTACAACCACAGAGTTACCGCAAGTCAGCACAAAGACAACAGGAGCACTGCCTCCGCTATTCCAGCACCATTTGCACTTAAACATCATCAAATCAACAAGGTTATATATGCTTCGTTTAATACAGTGAAAACAAGCTTAAAGATACCAAAAACAATTTAGTCCAATGTTGCTAAATACAACGTGTCTGTCCATAGTAGTGCTTTCTGTGTGTGTGTGTATGTGTGTGTGTGTGTGTGTGTGTGTGTGTGTGTGTGTGTGTGTGTGTGTATGTGTGTGTGTGTGTGTGTGTGTGTGTGTGTGTGCATGCGTGCATAAGTAAAAAGTTGAATCACTCTACTTGTAGATGCCATTCTCCTCTCTTTCATGTTGGCAAAACGGTCTATGGTTCTGTCAAAAAGTATGCTTTCAGTTTTTGTTCTCATAGGCTACCTAGCTAAAACACTTACTAGCCTAAGTTCCTAGCATGGGCAACAATGAACCAGCTAAGTTAGCTAGCTAGTTAACATGAGCCTACTAGGCTACATAGGCTACATACTGAACTTCAATCGTCTCAGGCCACTGGCACAACATATTAATTTATGGTTAGATCAGCATCGCCGTCATAATCATTGTACTGTACAGAGTATTAAGTCAAAACCACAAGTCCAAATCCCCATCTCCATCTATGGCTTAAGAAAGGGCTGATTTAACAAGCTAGCTACTGCAGGACATCAACACAGACAGACCAGAAACAAACACGTTTTTCTGACAATGACGTTTTGCTTTGGATGTGATTTGATTGGTGTGAAGCCAAATCCAAACTGGCATCCCTTTGGGGGCGTTTTGCTGCACTAGGACAACCCACAGTTGTGCTCAGCTCAACGTTGATTGGATAATTAACGTTGATTGGATAATTGTTTTAGATTTTTTTTATCAAGGGAGGCCAAGCGATTGCTGGCATCAATCAAATGCTACGGCTGCAACATGTCATACTCTTTTGGTCCAGACAGCATCAGATACATGGGCTACACATACTGAGACAGAGGGGCGCTGTTTCCCTCGCTCTGATGATTCCTGAGATTCAGCTTGCGAATTGGAATTAACATTTAAAAATGTAAAAATAATAAAATAGTTTCTCTTTCGTCTCTCTGTGTTTTCTTATTGGTTAAATATTTGGGGAATCCTGGCCTCGCTTGGCATCCATGAATAAACACCACTGTTCAGGTCTTCCAAGTTGTCCTTAGTACCTGCCTGAAGTCCACACCAATACTTTTTAGTTTCCATGGCAACAGCAAAGCAGTCAGTCAACCAAGTGATTGCCTCCAATGAGTTTGAGATAAGGCCAGGAATGGAAGTGGGCCTGATGTGATTTTAATTCAGAGGAAGGTCCACTCTCTCTCATATTTGAATAAAGCAAACAGGGCCAGACGAGAAGGTCTGACAGCTGTAAATGACAATGCAAAAAAATGATCAGCCAGTTTACAATCTGTTTGATCATGGAGAACAAACATTATATGCGGCATGGCGCAGGGAGGCAGCTCTCTGAATGGCAGGAGGAACCTTTGCCGGGAAGACGGAAGAAAGAAAGAAAGAAAGAAAGAAGGAAAGAAATAAAGAAAGAAAGGGGGGAGAAAGAAAAGCGGATTCCCTCTCCCTCCATGCATCCCTGCAACCATTCGATTCAGGAGCCACTTCGCAGAAAATACAGAAATATTTGAAAGCAGAAAATATATATAACATGAGCTTCGGCATTAAAAACCAAGGCCTGTGAATTAGAGAGAGAGACCAAGGAGAGGATGGAGAGGTGAGAAACATTACATTCCAGTAACCATCTGTCACCCTCCGAGGACCAAAATCTCCATCAGGCTCTGGTATAGCCAGTCTAGTCAATGTCTCCTGTCCTTCACCCCTTTCTCTACACTCTCTCTGCTCTCATGTCCTCTGGCTTTTCAGACTACAGCTCCTGTCTGCCTCCAATGAGTTTCACATTCACTTGTGAGATGTCAATATTAGCAGATGATGTATCAGACGCCAGGGTGGTTTTTATAATGCTCAAATCACTCATAAACTAAACACTACGGGCATGGACACAGTGTTAATAAGTTAACCTATTAGGCCTGTATACTTAAGGCCCGCATTGTATTAGCTGAGCTCTTACGAAGCACTCAGACACTCTTGATGATAAGCTCATATTGTTGATGCATTTCAAGGAGACAGGAAATACATTTTGCCAGTTGAAGTGCTGTACTACTTGTATGGTTGGTCTCAACAATGAAAGAGCATTGTGCTGAGTGCTGAGCATTACTGACAGGTAGAACAATGCCCTTCTATGGTAACAGGCATGAAAGAGGACTTAAAGATATCATGAATTCATCTCCATTTAATTAATATTACAACATTGTTTTTATTTCAACAAACCTTATCAAATGAAATGAGAAGAAAGCCATCAGTGTTGTGATAAACAATATCTATAATAGTACAAAAAAAATGAACGTGTGTATTAATAGATTTAATCTGTCAAATTTCAGACAGGAATAGAAATGTACTTTCAAGCTAGCCATCAGACCCAGGCGCAGCACACACCGGAGATTCCATATAGGGCTACAAAGATGCTGGCCTCTAGTTATTAAACTTGTTTGAGACAGCAAGACCTGCAACAGCAGCCGTATGCACTGCAGTCAGGGCAAGGGCTGGCGGCGGCAGATTAAAAGACAATGATAAATAGTGGAAAAGCTGTGCAATCGCACGTCAGCCACTGATGCGTCACAACACTGGCCATTCAGACAGAAAAAAATTTAATACTTGATGCAATTATTGTTAACAGTGCTGCGACAATAGGTTTCGTTATTCCTTCCTTTTGATCCCCATCTAATTTGCTCCTCCCCTTTCCACCGCCATAGCGGTCGATCATAAAGAGGTGACCATCATTCAAGTTGTTTGGATTGGAGCCCCATGGTGTTTGGTTAACAGGGTGAACGTAAGACTAAATTTACATATCAGCTTCAGCTCACACTGGCAGAGTAAACATTCTGTTTATCTCGAGTGTCACTTTATAATTTCAGTAGAATATAAAACCGGCCTAATACTGTTTTCTACATACAATTTGCACAAGTACAACTTGCAAACAAATCCTATGTAATTTGACAAACAGGGTTAATCTGCACCTTTTGCAGGGATGAAAATATGTGTACCACTGAAGCACAATACAGTGGACTTTTTGGTTGTTTTAACAGTAGTTAAATGTTTTTATTTGAGAAATTATCACATAATGATATTATTGGACCATTATCATCATTGTATAATAATTATAATGACATAAATTATATTTCAAGTAAATACAAAATTATGAGGATATTGTTTCTATATTGCTTCAGCCTCTGCTTATAACCTGAAATAAATGTACGCTTGCATCAGTAGACTACACGATTGCCTCCAAAGTAAATTCAAAATGTAAAAACATGGAGTAAACAAAGGCCTTGTGGTGGAGTCACATTTTGAATTTGACTGTATTCTATTTGAGTGAGAAATGTGTTGTAGACTATTGCAGAATGTCTCTTGAATATCTGAACATTGAATACTTCTGTCATAAATTAAAGTAAATTAGATAAGAAATTTCCTCAATAATAAAAAGATGGATGTGTTAGTTTTTAACATGATTAGATACTAGAACATTGGGATGAAAGTTGGTGAATAATAACACTAGTGCAGTAGGGTTGAGTTGAGAGTAAACTGGTGCTGCCATCTACAGGCCAGTATAAAGCATCACAGAGATGCTGTTGGGAATATACATTGTCAATTTGTCAGTATTTAAGCACAATAAAAAGGCAGTTGGTCAACAGCCAAAGTACACTCTTTGTTCTCTTTTAATTTTACAGTAAGAGAACACTGCGTAGCAGAAAATAAATGTTATTATGCGGGTGGAACGATCGGTTCAGATTTACCTCCTTTCATCCGATTAATGACTTGTGAAGTTCACGGAGTGACAACTCTTTTTCTGAACTACAGGCTATTGAGACAAACCCATTCAGGACATTTAATCAATCAAATGAATACCCATAGATCTATAATTATGATAAGAGTTCCAAGGTTGCATTTTTAGGACCTGTCTCGTTGACACGGTACAGACACTGTCTAGAACACTTAACTATGGCTTTTAACACGTTTTAATTTCAGCGCTGAAATGCGTTGATGAGGCTTCAGTTCAGCATCAGAACACTGAACGATGACGTATACACCCCTTGGTCTTTCACCCCTATGACTCATGAAGACTATTCCTAAATGGGAGGACTACTCTGATAACCATCCATCATTCCTAACCCAGACCTCTCTCAACAACTTGGTCTTTGTCTAAAATGGCACCCTATTCCCTATATAGTGCACTTTTTAACCAGAGACTCTAGGGCTCTAGTCAAAACTAGTACACTGTAAAGGGAATAGGGGGCCATCTCAGACGCAGACCTTGTTTGTGCTGTATGCCTCTACATTTTATAGAAAACATGTTCGTATGCCTCTTTATTTTATAGAAAACATGTTCATATGCCTCTTTATTTATTACAAAACATGTTCGTATGTGTCACGATCGTCAAAGGGACTGAGAGAGGACCAAGGCGCAGCGCGTGGAAAGTACATCTTCTTTTATTTTAAAGAAGGAAACAACAAAACAACAAACAGAACAGACGACCGTGAAGCTATACAAACATCAGTGCTGACACAAAACACTTCGACATAGACAATTCCCCACAAACAGCTAAAGCCTATGGTTGCCTTAAATATGGCTCCCAATCAGAGACAACAATAACCAGCTGTCTCTAATTGAGACCCAATTCAGGCAACCATAGACTTTCCTAGATACCTACACTCAACCATAGACACAGCTAGACTACTATACTAAACATAAACCCAACTACTCTAATAAACCCCCTAAACCTTACAACCACCCTAGACACTACAAAAAACACATACATTCCCCATGTCACACCCTGACCTAACTAAAATAATTAAGAAAACAAAGAATACTAAGGCCAGGGCGTGACAGTATGCCTCTTTATTTTATAGAAAACATGTTCGTATGCCTCTTTATTTTATAGAAAACATGTTCGTATGCCTCTTTATTTTATACAAAACATGTTCGTATGCCTCTTTATTTTATACAAAACATGTTCGTATGCCTCTTTATTTTATACAAAACATGTTCGTATGCCTCTTTATTTTATACAAAACATGTTCGTATGCCTCTTTATTTTATACAAAACATGTTCGTATGCCTCTTTATTTTATACAAAACATGTTCGTATGCCTCTATTTATTACAAAACATGTTCGTATGCCTCTTTATTTATTACAAAACATGTTCGTATGCCTCTTTATTTTATAGAAAACATGTTCGTATGCCTCTTTATTTTATACAAAACATGTTCGTATGCCTCTTTATTTTATACAAAACATGTTCGTATGTGTCACACCCTGGCCTTAGTTATCTTTGTTTTCATTTATTATTTTAGTTAGGTCAGGGTGTGACATGGTGAATGTATGTGTTTTTGTAGTGTCTAGGGTGGTTGTAAGGTTAGGGGGTTTATTAGAGTAGTTGGGTTTATGTTTAGTATAGTAGTCTAGCTGTGTCTATGGTTGCCTGAAGGGTTCTCAATCAGAGACAGATGTCATTAATTGTCTCTGATTGGGAGCCATATTTAAGGCAGCCATAGGCACTAGGTTTTTGTGGGTAATTGTCTATGTCTGTGTCTATGTGTAGTGTTTGTGTCAGCACTATCTAGATTTATAGCTTCACGGTCGTCTGTTTGTTGTTTTGTTTCATTTTTCTTCTTAAAATAAAAGAGAAGATGTATTTTCAACACGCTGCGCCTTGGTCCTCTCTCTCTCCCTTTGACGATCGTGACAGTATGCCTCTTTATTTTATACAAAACATGTTCGTATGCCTCTTTATTTTATACAAAACATGTTCGTATGCCTCTTTATTTTATAGAAAACATGTTTGTATGCCTCTTTATTTTATAGAAAACATGTTCGTATGCCTCTTTATTTTATACAAAACATGTTTGTGTGCCTCTTTATTTTATAGAAAATGGAAAAGAAAGACATACACTACTGGTCAAAAGTTTTAGAACACCTACTCATTCAAGGGTTTTTATTTATTTTACTATTTTCTACATTGTAGAATAATAGTGAAGACATCAAAACTATGAAATAACAATACATGGAATCATGTAGTAACCAAAAAAAGTAAACAAGTCAAAATATTTTATATTTGAGATTCTTCAAAGTAGCCACCCTTTACCTTGATGACAGCTTTACACACTCTTGGCATTCTCTCCACCAGCTTCATGAGGTAGTCACCTGAAATGGATTTCAATTAACAAGTGTGCCTTTTTAAAAGTTAATTTGTGAAATTTCTTTCCTTCTTAATGCGTTTGAGCCAATCAGTTGTGTTGTGACAAGGTAGGGGGGTATACAGAAGATAGCCCTATTTGGTTAACCTTTCTCGCCCCGGGGTTCCGCTAGCGGAACACCCACAACATTCCGCTGCCTTCGGAGCGCGAAATTCAAAAAATATTTTTTTGAAATATTTAACTTCCACACATTAACAAGTCCAATACAGCAAATGAAAGATAAACATATTGTGAATCCAGCCAACATGTCCGATTTTTAAAATGTTTTACAGCGAAAACACAATATATATTTATGTTAGCTCACAATAGCCAAACACACAACGCTATTTATCCACCGCATAGGTAGCTTTCAAAAAACCGACAAAATATAGATATAATTAGTCACTAACCAAGAAACAACTTCATCAGATGACAGTCTTATAACATGTTAAACAATACATTTATGTTTTGTTCGAAAAATGTGCATATTTGAGGTATAAATCATAGTTTTACATTGCAGCTACAATCACAAATAGCACCGAAGCAGCCAGAATAATTACAGAGAGCAACGTGAAATACCTAAATACTCATCATAAAACATTTATGAAAAATACATGGTGTACAGCAAATGAAAGATAAACATCTTGTGAATCCAGCCAATATTTCCGATTTTTTAAGTGTTTTACAGCGAAAACACAATATAGCATTATATTAGCTTACCACAATAGCCAAACACACAACCGCATTCATTCACCGCAAAGATAGCATTCGCAAAAACCAGCAATAAATATAAAATAAATCACTAACCTTGACCAACTTCATCAGATGACAGTCTTATAACATCATGTTACACAAAACATTTATGTTTTGTTCGAAAATGTGCATATTTAGAGCTGAAAACCGTGGTTATACATTGTGAAAATGTAGCAACTTTTTCCCAGAATGTCCGGATATATTTCTGACACTCACCTAATCTGACCAAATAACTCATCATAAACTTTACTAAAAAATACATGTTGGATAGCAAATGAAAGATACACTAGTTCTTAATGCAACCGCCGTGTTAGATTTTTTAAATTAACTTTACCATAACAAACAGCTTACGTTATAGCGAGACAGCGCCCGCAAAAAGTGCGGAGAATAGGACTAAACATTTTCCACAGAAATACGAAATAACATCATAAATTGTTCTTACTTTTGATGAGCTTCCATCAGAATCTTGTACAAGGAGTCCTAGGTCCAGAATAAATCGTTGTTTGGTTTTAGAATGTCCTTCTCTCCTGTCGAATTAGCAACCTTAGCTAGCCATGTGGCGCGAAGATGTCCATCTCCTCTCGACGCATAGAACGGAAAACTCCAAAAGACCCATTAAACGTTAAATAAACTGATGAAACTCGGTTGAAAAAACCTACTTTATGATGTTTTTCTAATATGTATCAAATAAAAACAAAGCCGGAGATATTAGCCGTCTATACCGAACGCTTTTCAGAAGCCAATGCTGATGTCCTTCCCGCGCCTAGGTAGAGAAAGGAAGTTGTGGTCACGTCATTCCAAGAGCTCTTGTTCGACCTCAGATCAAGCTAGACACCCCATTCCACCTTCCACTGCCTGTTGACATCTAATGGAAGGCGTATGCAGTGCATGCAAATCCATAGAAATTAGACAATTGAATAGGCAGGCCCTGGAACAGAGCATCGTTTTCAGATTTTTCGCTTCCTGTCTGGAAGTTTGCTGCCAAATGAGTTCTGTTTTACTCACAGATATAATTCAAACAGTTTTAGAAACTTGAGTGTTTTCTATCTAATAGTAATAATAATATGCATATTGTACGATCTAGAATAGAGTACGAGGCAGTTTAAATTGGGCACGATTTTTTCCCAAAGTGAAAATGGCGCCCCCTACACACTAACAGGTTAAATACCAAGTCCATATTATAGCAAGAACAGCTCAAATAAGTAAAGATCAGTCAATACGGAACATTTCAAGAACGTTGAAAGTTTCTTCAAGTGCAGTCGCAAAAACCATCAAGGACTGCCACAGGAATGGAAGACCCAGAGTTACCTCTGCTGCAGAGGATAAGTTCATTAGAGAGTTAACGTAAACTCACCCCATTCCGTACAAATGTGCGTAACCGCGACATTCAAACAAGGCTACAAAGAAAACTAATGGGACTGTAGCGACGGTGTTGACTTCAAAATCAGGGATGTGAACTAGGTTTCTATTCAAGCGTTGATCGACATGGTAATGGCTCTATAGTATTGGAGAAAAGTTGAAAAAAAATGACCCTCCGTTACATCTTGACGTGTCATGCCGTAACGTACAGCACGCATAAAGCAACTATTTCTGTCTTACAATCTCTCTCCACCAGGTTTAGCACTTCTCTCATCGTTTAAAAACAAGAAATGGACAGTGACAGGGGTAAGGGGGGGATACCTAGTCATTTTTTCGTCATCATTGCATGCGATCCTCATTCTCAAAGCCGCTGTTTACTTCTAAGATCACTTTAGCACCGCCCTAAAAACCGGATTCAAATTCGACACAAACCTTCAAATAGGTATGTAATGACACATTATATAAACTCTTTATAGTGTTTTATTTACATTTTAGAGGCAATAAGGTGATAAGTTGGACAGTTTGAGTGAAAAATGCAATTTTCCCACACGACATCTGTCCTTCTCACTATAACGCATTAGTTTCGCTTCCCCACCCGCCATTTTTAAAAAGACCCGAAGGAGCTCATTGCCTTCTTGAATTATGCAGAAACGGGCAGCGTGAAGGTCTCGGCATGAATTCTGTTGGAAAGGGGAGAAATTGTGCTTTACAATGGTATTGAAATTACAGTTGATCTGGAAGTATTAAGTTTTTGGGGCGCTAAAATAAGGTCAATTGTACGGACCAAGGCGATGTACGGTTTACGTTACCAGGCTCAGAAATTATAGCACAAATAAATGCTTCACAGAGTAACAGACACATCTCAACATCAACTGTTCAGAGGAGACTGTGTGAATCAGGCCTTCATGGTCGAATTGCTGCAAAGAAACCACTACTAAAGGACACCAATAATAAGAAGAGACTTGCTTGGGCCAAGAAACACAAGCAATGGACATTAGACCTGTGGAAATGTGTCCTTTGGTCTGATGAGTCCAAATTTTAGATTTTTGTCTTTGTGAAACACAGTGTGGGTGAGCGGATGATCTCCGCATGTGTATTTCTCACAGTGAAGCATGGAGGAGGAAGTTATGGTGTGGGTGTGCTTTGCTGGTGACAATGATTTATTTAGATTAAGGCACACTTAACCAGCATGGCTACCACAGCATTCTGCCACAATACACCATCCCATCTGGTTTGGGCTTAGTGGGACTATAATTTGTTTTTCAGCAGGACAATGACCCAACACACCTCCAGGCTGTGTAAGGGTTATTTGACCAAAAAGGAGAGTGATGGAGTACTGCATCAGATGACCTGGCCTCCACAATCCCCTGACCTCAACCAAATTCAGATGGTTTGAGATGAGTCAGACTACACAGTGAAGGAAAAGCAGCCAACAAGTGCTCAGCATATGTGGGAACTCCTTCAAGACTGTTGGAAAAGCATTCCAGGTGAAGCTGGTTGAGAGAATGCCAAGCGTGTGCAAGGCTGTCATCAAGGCAAAGGGCAGCTATTTGAAGAATCTCAAATATATTTTGATTTGTTTAACACTTTTTTGGTTACTACATGATTCCATGTGTTATTTCATAGTTGATGTGCTCACTATTATTCTACAATGTAGAAAATAGTAAAAATAAAAACTCTTGAATGAGGTGTTCTGAAAATTTTGACCAGTAGTGTGCATACTGAGTGATCTCTGGCAGCTCTGCTTTCACGGTCCTGAAAGTGACAAGAAAAGGAATAGTAATAGTAAACAAATTTCTTACATTTTCCCCAGATTATTTCAGTCTACGATATTAAAAGGCTTTGTGTATAAGGGCACAAGGCGAGACCCATATGCAGACACAGGAGGCAGATGGTTGAGCTCCGATATTTATTATACCAAAAAGGCAGGTCGGGGACAGGCGAGCGTTCATAAACCAGGTCAGAGTCCAAACAGTACAAGGGGATAGGCAGGCTCGAGGTCAGGACAGGCAGTGGTCAGGCAGGCGGATACATCATCAGGACAGGCAAGGGTCAAAACCAGGAGGGCTAGGAGAAAACAGAGACTGGGATAAATAGGAGCTAGGAGAAACGCTGGTTGACTTGGCAAAACAAGACAGACTGGCACAGAGAGACAGAAAACACAGGGATAAATACGCCGGGGACTAATGGGGAAAACAGGAGACACCTGGAGGTGGGTGGAGACAATCACAAAGACAGGTGAAACAGATCAGGGCGTGACAGTGTGAACAATGTGTTTTCTGGGAAACACTTTGGAACTGTTGTCTCTTGTTTATGTATTCATCATAAAATGGCAGTGCTTGCTACACCAGACAAGTGTTACGGTTTTCTGTATCGCGGAGATGGAAATAACTCATGACTACTGATTCTTTCAGTCTTTCTACAACAGTGTATGCAAATTAATCTGTTCCAGTATTTCACAATAAATCAATACAAGCCTATAAATCATACGGGAAAACTGCAGTTGTTATACAAGATGATACATTTCATTGACCCATAAGTACCATTCACAACACCACATTTGGCATTCACACAGTATATTAGGAGCTCTCAACTTTCCTTGGTGTCCGCCAAATGGGAATCTGTCTGAGAAATCCTTAAAGTCAGTACACCTGCACTGCAGTGATCAAGGGTTAGACAGCTCTTTATTACCACCAGCTGCTGTGTCACCCCATCCAAATCATGCCTTAATGTTCAAAGCCACAAAGGCATCTTCTGCCAGAAAGAGTAAAGCTTCATAAAGCCCTGCAAAGTCTGTTATTCTCTTTTCTGCTCACTGTGGACTATAGGGACTAAGTCTTATAGGGACTGGGCTTTCCAAAATAGGACGGAAAGTGACTGACATCATCTGAATGAGACTCAATGCATTTGATGTATCTATAGGCTAACTGTAGTTTACCTAAAACACGCTTGGTGCAGGACCATATACTGTAGCATGAGAGACATACCTGTGAGTTAAGTGGGATGTGATTGTTTAAGCCTTTCATGTCAATCTGTTAACAAGGGATCATGTACAGCTGACCAGAGATGGTAACTGATGGAGCTGTCAAGAGATGATCATCATGTACCTGGCCTGACATACTTCTAACCTAAGAAAGACAGCAAGGGGAAAAGATACTCTTGACATCTGACTTTAGAATGACTCATCATTCTTGCTCTAGCTATACTGATTTTTACAGTCAATAGGCAAACTGCCAATATTTAATCAGGAAGGTGTTGCGATATCATTGGGTAATATAACAGTACGTTTACGTCTAGTTTACTTACTTACTGCCTTTATTGTCCCCATGGGGAAATTTTGTTGCAGTGTCATGTACACATTTAAAGTGGCGTTTAAATACAAAACAAAATTGACAAAACAACTTTCATAACAGTTACATACCAATATTTATTTTAATAAAAAAAAATAAAAAAATAAAAAAAATAAAACATTTTTTTTTTTTAAAGACTAGCCTGCTGGCCTTACGGAGTCGATAGGAACATTAGCCCAAGCTATTTAGGAGGGATATCACACCTGGCACAAATGATTGTCTAGTTGTGTTTTTCCTGCTGAGCGGTGCCCTATACCTGCACCCAGAGGGGAGTAGTTCAAAGTCCAGGTACAGGGGGTGGCTTGGGTCTAAAATGATTTTGTGAGCCTTACGGAGGGCGCTGACCTTAAAGATCTCATCCAGGCTTGTCTGTTTGACTCCAAGTACCTTGCTTGCTGTGGTAATAATCCTTCTCAACATATTACTCTGGCTGACAGTGGCAATGCCAAACCAACAAACAATACAAAAAGTTAAAATACTCTCAATAAAAGATTTGTAAAACAGAGTCAATATAGTACAGTCTACATTAAAAGATACCAGCTTTTTGATAAAGTACAGTCTCTGTTGACTCTTTTTGTGATCAGGTCTGTGCATTTACTCCACAGAAGCTTATTGTCCAAAAGGACACCCAGATATTTGTATTCCTCTACAATTTCTATATTCTGACCTCTGATAGGTGTCACAGAGGTAGGTGTTGTATGCTTCCTGAAGTCTATGCACATCTCTTTGGTCTTGTTGGTATTGAGGACCAAGTGTGAAGTTTAGTCTTTGAGGACTGACCCAGATGATTGCTGTGTGTATGTTTTACATGATTTCTCAGTATTAGTTACACCGTTTGGTCTCTTACCTGCAGGCTCTAACTAGTCCTGGGGGAAAGCCTGTCTGACTCATAGACAAACAAAACTCGGTGTATGTCCCAAATGCCACCCTATTCCCTTTATAGTGCACTACTTTTGACCAGAGCCCTATAGACCCTGGTCAAAAGTAGTGCACTATATATGGAATAGGGTTCCACTTCGGACGTAGTCTATAAGCCACTTAAACAATGCATGACAAAGAGTGCCAACATTTCAAGGGAGATTGATTATGTAAAAAACATAGCAGTGGAGCTTTTGTTCTTCGTGTGAGAGTGACTCGCTCGCCGACAGCATAAACATGGAAATGAGTTGTCTGCTTTTTGTTTAAAATGCTCCTTTGTGCATGTCAACGTCTATACTTGTGGCAGAGGTCTTGTAACCATGGTAATCAATGGAGACTATAAGGACACTACTGACCTGCAAAACGTCCAACCAAAATCTAAAACTGACCCTTACCTTAACACTAAGCTTATTTTGCATCATCATGATGATGTGGCCAGTGACACTTTTCTTCTTGAAAGTCAAATATCTTGAAAACTTGACTGTTGACAAGCAAACTAATTTGGGACTATATCAACAGTGGACTAATGAAAAAAATACCAAAAGATAGTTGAATGTAGTTTTTGCTTTAACCCTAACCCTAATTTGAACCAATTCTGAAATTAAAAATCTGTTTACTGGTCAGGAGTCAGGAGTGGTAGGTGTCCATTACATTCTTATAACCATAGCACCCCCTGGTGTGATGATTGTGTAACTCCTTGGTGGATAAATACCATTTAGATTTTTTTGTTCATATATACCCAAGTAGTTTTAAAGGAACATGTTTTCATTTGATTAAACGGCATGTTGTTGACAAGGTGTTGTGTTAGTTGGCCTTAATCACTTTAGTTATGTCTAAGGGTGTGTTCACACTTGGTCCCTTTCAGCCAATATCTTTGAAGTCAGTGTGGTTTGCTTAATTTTGTGTGTGCAGTGTGAACACTCCAAAGGAACACAGACTCCTCAAAAGAGCTGACTGAACTGAGGCCGTCTCAGTACGGTTCCCTTTTTTAGGGCAATGTGAACACAAAACTCTCCAGGTTCGATTGTCATTATTCCTGCACCACACAGTAGAATACTGCAACACCATTTCCCCTGCCATAGCCCCTTACATTGGTGCCACAAAAAATAGAAAATGATGTGCAGATTCGTGGAAAAAACGTGTGCTGTTTTTGGATTTTGATTAACGATTGTCAATGATGCACAGAAATTCCTAAATATGTGTGGAGTTTTTAGTTCAGATTATTTGTCTGCAATATGTGATCTATAGACTAAGAGAGCTTCATAAACTGTTTATTCGATAGTGGGGTTTGAATAGTGAGAGAAGACAACAACATATTTGATGAGAATCACAACATAGGGTCGAAAATATATTCTAGCTCTTAAAGAGGCTGTAGCCTACATTAGGTGCACAATTTTCAGTTACAGCATTATTTAATCTGCAGTTATTCTTCTGCTATTTATTTGTTACCAATGTTATTACCATTTCAATAGTATCTTATGATTACAATGGTTATGTCTCATATTTGAACTAAATGCAATCTATTAGCTTACAAATTGTACGTAGGTATATGGTATATCTAGCTGATCGTGGACTACAGGAAAAGGAGTGCCGATCAGGGCTCCATTAACATCGACAGGGCTGTAGTGGTGTGTGTCGAGAGTTTCAAGTTCCTTGGTGTCCACATCACCAACAAACTATCATTGTCCAAACACACCAAGACAGTTGTGAAGAGGGCATGACAACACATTTTCCCTTCAGGAGACTGAAAAGATTTGGCATGGTTCAAATAAAATACAATTTTATTTGTCACATGCGCCGAACACAACAGGTGTACCCTTACAGTGAAATGCATACTTACAAGCCCTTAACCAACAATGCTTTAAAAACATATATATTTTTTAAACAAATAATTAAACAGCAGCAGTAAAATAACAATAGCAAGGCTATATACAGGGGGTACCAGTACAGAGTCAATGTGGGGGGGGGGGGGGGGGGGGGGGCACCAGTTAGTCAAGGTAATTGAGGTAATATGTACATGTAGGTAGAGTTAAAGTGACCATGCATAGATAATAAACAGAGAGTAGCAGCAGCGTAAAAGAGGTGTCTGGGTAGCCATTTGATTAGCTGTTCAGGAGTCTTATGGCTTGGGGGTAGAAGCTGTTAAGAAGCCTTTTGGACCTAGACTTGGCGCTCCAGTACCGCTTGCCGTGCGGTAGCAGAGCGAACAGTCTATGACTAGGGTGGTTGGATTCTTTGACAATTTTTAGGGCCTTCCTCTGACACTGCCTGGAATAGAGGTCCTGGATGGCGGGAAGCTTGCCCCCAGTGATGCACTGGGCCGTACGCACTACCCTCTGTAGTGCCTTGCGGTCAGAGGCTGAGCAGTTGCCATTGATGCAAGTCAAGATACTCTCGATGGTGCAGCTGTAGAACCTTTTGAGGATCTGAGGACCCATGCCAAATCTGGAATAGGCTTTGTCATGCCCTCTTCACAACTGTCTTAGTGTGTTTAGACCAGGAACTTGAAGCTCTCAACCTGCTCCACTATAGCCCCGTCGATGAGAATGGGGGCGTGCTCGGTCCTCCTTTTCCTGTAGTCCACAATCATCTTCTTTGTCTTGATCACGTTGAGGGAGAGGTTGTTGTCCTGGCACCACACAGCCAGGTCTCTGACCTCCTCCCTATAGGCTGTCTCATCATTGTTGGTGATCAGGCCTACCACTGTTGCGTCATCGGCAAACTTGATGATGGTGTTGGAGTCATACCTGGCCATGCAGTCATGAGTGAACAGGGAGTACAGAAGGGGACTGAGCACGCACCCCTGAGGGGCCCCCGTGTTGAGGATCAGCGTGGCGGATGTGTTGTTACCTACCCTTACCACCTGGGGGCGTCCAGGATCCAGTTGCAGAGGGAGGTGTTTAGTCCCAGGGTCCTTAGCTTAGTGATGTGCTTTGAGGGCACTATGGTGTTGAGCTGTAGTCAATGAATAGCATTCTCACATAGGTGTTCCTTTTGTCCAGGTGGGAAAGGGCAGTGTGGAGTGCAATAGAGATTGCATCATCCTTGATTCTGTTGGGTCGGTATGCAAATTGGAGTGGGTCTAGGGTTTCTGGGATAATGGTGTTGATGTGAGCCATGACCAGCCTTTCAAAGCACTGGCTGCAGACATGAGTGCTACGGGTCAGTAGTCAGTAGTCATTTAGGCAGGTTACCTTAGTGTTCTTGGGAACAGGGACTATGGTGGTCTGTTTGAAATATGTTGGTATTTTCTAGTCTCCAGATACTCAAGAAGTTCTACAGCTGCACCATCGAGAGCATCCTGACTGGTTGCACCATCACCTGGTATGGCAACTGTTCGGCATCTGACCATAAGGCGCTACAGAGGGTAGAGCATAAGCCCCAGTACATCACTGGGGCCAAGCTTCCTGACATCCAGGACATGTCAGAGGAAGGCCAAAAAAAGACTCCAGTCACCCAAGTCATAGACTGTTCTCTCTGCTACCTCACGGCAAGCAGCACTGGAGCACCAGATCTAGGACCAAAAGGCTCCTTAACAGCTTCTACCCCCAAGCCATAAGACTGCTGAACAATTAATCAAATGGCCACCTGGAAAATGTACATTGACCCCCCCTCGCTGTTTATGATCTATGCATGGTCACTTTACAAATTACCTCGACTAACCTGTACCCCCAAACATTGACTCAGTACCGGTACCCCCTGTATATACAGTAGCCTCGTTATTGCTTTGTAATTTTCTTGTTTAACTTTTTTATAAATTTTTTAAAACTTTTGTTTATTTAGTAAATATTTTCTTAACTCTATTTCTTGAACTGCAATGTAGGTTAAGGGCTTGTAAGTAAGCATTCTACACCTGTTGTATTTGGCGCATGTGACAAATAACATTCGATTTTTGGATTTGATAACATATTCTGATGGAATGGCTTGTCCTGCACTTTGTAAATCCCACAGCGCACTGAGTGAATGTTGGACAAATATCTTGGTTCCTTTCTAAACATAGTAATGTGAATGCAAAGAGGACTCGGACCAGAAAATAGGTGAAGTGAACTGGCGAAAGAGGCTAAAGAGGACTGAGATCAGTTTAAGAGGACTATATGTGAAAACACCCTGAATAAAATAACCATGTAATGCAGCATGACCTAAGGAGAGTTGTATTTGAGTGCATAGCGCCACCTGGTGTTTTTTGTTCAAAACTGAAAAATGCTTTTCACAGTGTATTCACAATACAATCCTATCCTACAGCACAATGGTAAAACAATTCTAAATGGAGCAAATAAGCGCACAAAACCAACGAAGAGAGACAACTCTTGCTAGAGGACAGGTTGCCCTGGCCTGGCTCTGCATCTGCCAATAAGTCACTGCTAAGTTTTCACATCAATATTTCATGACTCTGAAGATAATCCACACACAAAAGGTAGTAGGGGTACCCGAGACTAAATATTTATGATATTTGATTTTGTGTATTAACAGGGGGCATGAGTCTGCATGGGTCTATGGGTAATCCAAAATGTTTTTATCACTTCAACAAGCTGACACTAACCTGAATTAGAGCTCTATTTAGTTCTGAAAGACGAAACATGATTTTAATGTCAATCAGAAGAATAAAGCATCAAGATTTCTATTGTGAGCGAGAGTTGAGCCTTTTCCCTCAAAATGCTCTGATGAATTTTGGTTGCATCTCGTCTCACATTGGTTGAGCACCTCCTACTCCTCTCCATGTCTCCTCTTTAACCATAGTATATGGAAAAAATATATAAATGCAACATGTAAAGTGTTGGTCCCATGTTTCATGAGCTGAAATAAAAGATACCAGAAATGTTTCATATGCACAAAAAGCTTATTTCTCTCAACTTTTGTGCACAAATTTCTTTATATCCTTGTTAGTGAGCATTTCTCCTTTGCCAAGATAATCCATCCACCTGACAGATGTGGCATATCAAGAAGCTGATTAAACAGCATGATCAGTAAACTGGTGCACCTTGTTCTAGGGACAATAATAGGCCACCATAAAATGTGCAGTTTTGAGGGCGTGTGCAATTGGCATGCTGACTACAGGAATGTCCACAAGAGCTGTTGCCTGATAATTTTATGTTAATTTCTCTACCATAAGCCGCCTCCAACGTTGTTTTAGAGAATTTGGCAGTACGTCCAATCGGCCTCACAACAGCAGACCACGTGTAACCACGCCAGCCCAGGACCTCCACATCCAGCTTCTTCACCTGCGGGATCGTCTGAGACCAGCCACCCAGACAACTGATGAAATTGAGGAGTATGTAATAAAGATCTGGCTCCCAAGTGGGTGGGCCTATGCCCTCCCAGGCCCATCCATGGCTGTGCCCCTGCTCAGTCATGTGAAATCCATAGATTAGGGCCTAATTTATTGATTTCAATTGACTGATTTCCTTATACAAACTATAACTCAGTAAAATTGTTGAAATTGTTGCATGTTGCGTTTAATTTTTTGTTGAGAATAAATTAATAAATTGGTGATTTACAATAGTCTGGTCATAAATGTAAAAAAAGAAAAGAAGCTTCCTCGGGGGAAGAGTTATTACACCATTCTATTAGAGACAGTTCCCTTGTCGAATAAAGGCCTCATACAAACTCCCTTCTCATAGACTGTTTTAAGTGTGTCATTTCCAGGGAAGGCAATCATTTTTACTTGAAATGTGCTTGAGTATTTGTACTTCACTTAAAGGTTGGGAAAGAACAATGCTACGTTGTGTAATATCTATGTGAATAATATAACATCATCATTTCCTTCAGGATGTGTGTGCTTTACTGTAGGTTTGTTTGGACTAACGGTACATCAATTGTGTCGCAAGAGTGAAGATAATGACTGTCTTCATCGTTTGTTGGGTGGCAGGTAGCCTGACGGGTAGGAGGGTTGGGCCAGTAACCGAAAGGTTGCTGGATTGATTCCCCGAGCAAGTTAAAAATCTGTCGTTCTGCTTCTGAGCAAGGCAGTTAACCCACTGTTCCCCAGGCACCGATGACGTGGATGTCGATTTAAGGCAGCCCCCCGCAACTCTCTGATTCAAAGGGGTTTGGTTAAATGCAGAAGGCACATTTCAGTTTAATGCTTTATCCCCCTTTCCTTGTTTTTGGACTGTCATTATTAGAAAGCCAAATGTGTATAGTGTTTGACACGCATACCATAGGCTACTAACCTTGAGGGATAGCTAGACCCTGTTAACGGGGAAGACTGAGATAAAGAGACACAAACTCCTCCTCTCAACAGTCCATTCATCTGTCTCCTCAGACATCACTCATCCACGATAAGAGTTTCTCTCTGAAATACGACAGAGAAAACATCACTAAAATAAAAGCAATGACAGCCGATGAGGTGGTGACAAATTAAGAATTGCCCAAAGTCAGACCTCTTCGCAGTCAAATCATTTCCCCTCCATCCACACAATAGCCCCTTTTTCTACAAACCTGTCTGTACTGTTCCTCACTCCATTTTAATACATCAATATGGTTAACAATAACAGAAAGGTCCACTAGCATCCCACCCACCCTGGAAAGTGGGAGAGGAGGAAATCTCCTCTGAGCTCCGTGAGTAGTTCTCTTCCACACAGTGTATCTGTCTTTGAGTGGTAATAGATTATACCTGCTCTCAGCTGGGATCCCCATTTCCTTCACCTTTGACCCCATCAATAGATGTCACATCCTCTCAGGGATCAAGACGAGGCAGAGTGGCCATATGATTGGGAAGAGAGAGGAAGGGGATTTTCCCTGGACTCTGTCTGCATCCCAAATGGCACCATATTCCTTACAAGTGCACCACTTTGACCAGGGACCATAGGGCTCTGGTCAAAAGTAGTGCATGCACTATAAAGGGTGGCATTTGGGACGCATCCCTGGACTCTGTAGTAGGCTGGGCTGGTCTATGCTGTCTGCAGGCCACTGATGAGGAAAGCGCATCTGCGGAGGCCGGGCCAGGGAACCCTAGCTAGACATGGGTGGCCACCAACAAAGGGCCTACTACTAAATGGCTTTCCATGCTGTGCGAGGGCCCACTCACTGCATTCTACAAAGGGAAAATCCCCACCAATGGCACTTTTGCGTTGAGTTAATGGATAAGTTGAATTGTTTTAACCAAATCCATATTTTGGATGTAAATGGCATGTTATAGAAGTGTCCAGACACTTCTTTTGTGATTTAACTTTGTTTTTAGAAACTTACCCCACAGGCGATAGACTTTCTCATGCTCGTTCTGCAATTGCAGGGGCAAAGAAAACATGAAAAGCTCCAAATACATATTTTTAAAAACGGCAACACTGTCAGTATGGTGATGCACGTCTTTAGACATGGTACACATGAAATTGTAGCATTCCTAACGTGTGCCCAGGCTACAAGGAGAAGTTGGCTATCATTTGAGTGCAACAAAATGGAATGTAAGGTTGGGGATTCCGTTCAGAATGACACAATTTCATGTGTACAGTATCTAAAGACCTGCATCACCATACTGAATGTGTTGCCGTTTCTAAAAAGTACTTAGGCCTATTTGAGTGTTTTTGCAAACGCAGAACGAGCATGAGGAAGTCTATAGCTGGTGGGGGAAATTTCTCAGCACCAAGTGAAAATCGCAACAACAAAAAAAGTGTCTGGAAACGTAGAAGTTTTTTAGAACTATAACATGCCATTTACATCAAACATTTTTTTAAACTTGTCCTTTAATGTGGTGGGTGGTGTCTCATTGCAATTTTTAAGGGATTGTCAAATAACTGTTTTTCTGAGTTGTGCACACAAAGCTAGAGGATTGTAGACTACAATCCTCTAGACAAAAGTCAAACAAAATCCCCAATGAAAGGGGCTAATGAAGGTTGACGAATGTAGTCTATGCTAGCTGATATTAATGTATGTTCTCCCTGCTAATGTATGCTCTTCGAAGACAATTGCCAAATGTTTCCCCAAACAATAATGCAAAATAGTGAGGCAGTATTGAAGTGGTTTAGTATCGTAGAACAAAATGTGTTAGGCTAGGCTATACTTACACGTCTCAAGTCGCCAAAGTTATGACTACATTCTATCACACCGAACTCACTCGCCTCTCCATCAACTAGTAGTTTAGCTGGATGAAACCACGTAGAGCAAAACCATTCCATGCGTAAAGCATGCGAAGCAGACTGTGACGCGAATGTCACGAGGCATCGTGAACACTAAACAGCATCAATGAAACATTTCCAGTGGAAGAACAACAAAGGTCCGACATTGTGTTAGCCTAATTGTTGTTTTCGTAATTGATCAAAACTGAAAGCATAAATATTTCAAACGAAACACCAAATGAGTCTCTGACAAATTCAGGCCAGAGCTGACAGAATCTCCGAATTTCACCCAGGCCCCCAGTGTCCGGTCTAATATTTGGTACAGAAACCTTTGTTTGCAATTACAGAGATCATACGTTTCCTGTAGTTCTTGACCAGGTTTGCACACACTGCAGCAGGGATTTTGGCCCAGTCCTCCATACAGACCTTCTCCAGATCCTTCAGGTTTCGGGGCTGTCGCTGGGCAATACGGACTTTCAGCTCCTTCCAAAGATTTTCTATTGGGTTCAGGTCTGGAGACTGGCTAGGCCACTCCAGGACCTTGAGATGCTTCTTACGGAGCCACTCCTTAGTTGCCCTGGCTGTGTGTTTCGGGTCGTTGTCATGCTGGAAGACCCAGCCACGACCCATCTTCAATGCTCTTACTGAGGGAAGGAGGTTGTTGGCCAAGATCTCGCGATACATGGCCCCATCCATCCTCCCCTCAATACGGTGCAGTCGTCCTGTCGCCATTACAGAAAAGCATCCCCAAAGAATGATGTTTCCACCTCCATGCTTCACGGTTGGGATGGTGTTCTTGGGGTTGTACTCATCCTTCTTCTTCCTCCAAACACGGCGAGTGGAGTTTAGACCAAAAAGCTCTATTTTTGTCTCATCAGACCACATGACCTTCTCCCATTCTTCCTCTGGATTATCCAGATGGTCATTGGCAAACTTCAGATGGGCCTGGACATGTGCTGGCTTGAGCAGGGGGACCTTGCGTGCACTGCAGGATTTTAATCCATGACGGCGTAGTGTGTTACTAATGGTTTTCTTTGAGACTGTGGTCCCAGCTCTCTTCAGGTCATTGACCAGGTCCTGCCGTGTAGTTCTGGGCTGATCCCTCACCTTCCTCATGATCATTGATGCCCCACGAGGTGAGATCTTGCATGGAGCCCCAGACCGAGGGTGATTGACCGTCATCTTGAACTTCTTCCATTTTCTAATAATTGCACCAACAGTTGTTGCCTTCTCACCAAGCTGCTTGCCTATTGTCCTGTACCCCTTCCCAGCCTTGTGCAGGTCTACAATTTTATCCCTGATGTCCTTACACAGCTCTCTGGTCTTGGCCATTGTGGAGAGGTTGGAGTCTGTTTGATTGAGTGTGTGGACAGGTGTCTTTCATACAGGTAACGAGTTCAAACATGTGCAGTTAATACAGGTAATGAGTGGAGAACAGGAGGGCTTCTTAAAGAAAAACTAACAGGTCTGTGAGAGCTGGAATTCTTACTGGTTGGAAGGTGATCAAATACTTATGTCATGCAATACAATGCAAATTAATTACTTAAAAATCATACAATGTGATTTTCTGGATTTTTGTTTTAGATTCCGTCTCTCACAGTTGAAGTGTACCTATGATAAAAATTACAGACCTCTACATGCTTTGTAAGTAGGAAAACCTGCAAAATCGGCAGTGTATCAAATACTTGTTCTCCCCACTGTATATACGTATGTTATACAAAATTATCAGCAATCAACAACTTACATCCCTACATCAAACATGTCTAACAAAACAAAACACAGGTATGAACAAGAAAAAACTAAAAACATACAAAAAAAATGAAGGAAAAAAATATATATTTAAAAAGGCTGGAGCGTGAAGTCACGAGCTCTGCCTATTGTGTACCAATCTAGCAGTGACCCGCGAGGAGATGTATTTTTTAAAACTTAAAAAAAAAATGTATTGTGAATCAAGCCTTCATGGTTGAATTGCTGCAAAGAAACCACTCCTAAAGGACACTAATAATAAGAAGAGACTTGCTTTGGCCAAGAAACATGAGCAATGGACATTAGACAAGTAGAAATCTATCCTTTAGTCTGATGAGTCCAAATTTGAGATTTTTGGTTCCAACCTCTGTGTCTTTGTGAGATGCAGAGTAGGTGAACGGATGACTTCCGCATGTGTGGTTCCCACCGTGAAGCATGGAGGAGGAGGTGTGATGGTGTGGGGGTGCTTTGCTGGTGACACCGTCTGTGATTTATTTAGAATTCAAGGCACACTTAACCATCAGAACAAAGGATAGACCACAGCATTCTGCAGCGATACGCCATCCCATCTGGTTTGCGCTTAGTGGGACTATCATTTGTTTTTCAACAGGACAATGACCCATAACACACCTCCAGGCTATGTATGGGTTATTTGACCAAGGAGAATGATGGAGTTCTGCATCAGATGACCTGGCCTCCACAATCCCCCAACCTCAACCCAATTGAGATGGTTTGGGATGAGTTGGACTGCAGAGTGAAGGAAATGCAGCCAACAAGTGCTCAGCATATGTGGGAACTACTTCAGGACTGTTGGAAAAGCATTCCTCATGAAGCTGGTTGAGAGAATGCCAAGAGTGTGCAAAGCTGTCATCAAGGCAAAGGGTGGCTACTTTAAAGAATCTAAAATCTAAAATATAATTGGATTTGTTTAACACTTTTTGGTTACTACATGATTCCATGTGTGTTATTTCATTGTGTACAATGTAGAAAATAGTAAAAAATAAATAAAAACCCTTGAATGAGTAGGTGTGTCCAAACTTTTGACTGGTACTGTATGTTTTAAAAATAATCCAGGTTTTCAATGAGATCATAGAGAAATAATTCGAATTGGATGTAATGGTGTACACACACACACACACACACACACACACACACACACACACACACACACACACACACACACACACACACACACACACACACACACACACACACACACACACACACGCGTGCTGAGTTGACACACACTTTTGTTGAATACGAAGCCTTCAATCCAACTGACCTCATAATGTTCAGGGACCCATACAGTCAAAGAAAAGGGGGGAGGATGGAAAAGAAACAAAAATGGCTGCCAACCACACATATTCTCTGAGATCATTCCACAGAGCTATTGTAAATCATTCAGGAGGCTCATGGTGGTGGTGTGTATGATGATGTCACACTACTGAAGCATGCACGCCTCAAAACACTGCCAAGGTGTTCCAGGTGTAGGCAGTAGCCCACACAATGTCTCAGTTAGCAAGGTAGGGAAACACTGTAGGCCACTGTTTCATGACCTTTTATATGCGTCACAAATGGCACCCTATTTCATGTAGCCTATAGTGCACTACTTTTGACTAGAGGCTGATGGACCCATAAGGATCTAGTCAAAAGTAGTGCACTATACAGGGAATAAGGTGCCAAATGGGACACATGCATCCCCAGACTACAGTATTTAGCATGTCAGAATATTCATGTTTTTAGTAACTGCTAATAGTTTTTAAATGAATTGTCATTTAGTGGTCCAGTATGCAGTGATTAGTCCTATTCCATGCTTCACTTAGATTTACATGTATTCGTGTTATGTAGCTCTTGGTAGATCACTGCATCTCCCTATGGTAACTCTCACTGCAGAGAGGGATGTGAACACGACGGACCACAGACTACACTCGCAATTACAATCATATTAACTGCATGGAATATTTTACGTCCCATTTATAGGCCTCATTTAGTAAAGTTAGTGTGTTTAACAGGACTGTCTATCCATTAATGTGTTCGTTTGAAGAACCCGTCCCAATTCCCTTCGCTTGTCTGTGATTCACATCCGTAGTATGAACAGAGATGTTACAGAGGCACACTCTGATGTTCCGATTCTAGAAGCATGTGGGATTCCATTTGTGTTCATTGGTGAGAATGTCTGGAATATAATGCAACTTTGGTATCTCTCTATCCATCTGTTTGTGGCCAAATTATTATATCCTCCAGACTCCAATGAGCATAAATCAGCACCAGAGAACATAGACACGTTTTCCCCAGCCGTCATAAAATCCTGATTTAATGTCCGGGGCTGTCAAAACACCGTGTGGCAGATTTTGTCTTGCTGCCTGTGCGAGCAACACAAGGACTTCATCTCATCTGAGCAATTTATGGTCTCTAAGGGAGGCCAAGGTGATTAGGGCCTAGGCCACCAACAGACTGAAAAACAGTAGGAACACTGGCAAGCTGCAACAGAAAAATCTGGTCACGGATTTACCCATCAATCCAATGAGGTTGAGCTGTGTCTGGAGAAGAGGGAAGATATATGGCATGTTGGCCATATTGGTTTGTATTTGGAGCATTCCATTTGGTTATACTGCATTTGTGAGTGTTGGAGATTCTACATTAAATAGTACCAAAGGACACACAATGTATTACACCCTAGGCACATTTTGTGGCCAAGTAAAATATACAATGGGTGTCGCCCATGCAGTTTCAGGCGAGATATTTGTGTAGATGACTGTACACTCCAGCTCTGTGAAATTGTCTTTAAAAAAAAAAATTATACAGATGAGCTCCACGTATTCATCCCAGGCCTCAGTTTAAAAACAAGCAGTGTCTGTGTGTGGATTTGGCCTATGATGAAGAGGCTTTGGATATTGGTGCTTACTGTATTTCTTACCCATGAGAACGAGACAAAGTTGCCAGAAATGACTTTTAATGTCCACAACAGGTAAGAGGGCAAGACTTGTTGCCATTGGGAAGGCTTCAGTATTCCTGAAATCCTGCCTATTTGTAGATGGAGTTCATTTTTAATGCTACTGCCAACCCTCTTATGTTGTGCCCAAAATGTGGGTATGGGATTTCAAGCTTTGGCTAGAGGGCACTAGTACGCTGCAGAGCCCTTGGTGAGAATACAGTGAAAACTATAAGTATGGAAAATCAATAAGAACTGATAAAGAGCGAATAGGCTGTAAGATGAGAACCTTCTAGGATTTCCTCTTCCCTCCGTCCCGTCTGCTGTTCGTGCTCTAGTGAGTGGTATGTCAATTTTGGAAACAGGACCGCCGGTTACCCCCCAAATGAATGATAGATGTGAAATGTTCCCTCTAAACACAAACATCTTCAGTGTTTTCAGCTGTAGACTATTCACCCGGGAGAGGTAGCGAGGAGACCACCGCAACAGCCGAACGGGGACTTTTTTCCATCTATTTTTACAACTTCCATTTAATTCCCTCACGGATCATTTGGCTGCATGTGAAGAAAGGCCGCTCAGCCCTCACAAGATGTTCCCCTGCCCTGAAAAACTCTGTCTCCCTGCCTGGCTTTGCTGCAGGTGCCTTTAGTCAATGAATTGGTGCTATATGTCAGTAATGCTACTGTGAAACATGTTAAATTAGTAACGTTACTTGTCTTTGTGTGACAATGTAACGCTCTAAATTAGCTTGATCATCACAATCCTCTTACAACGGAATTAAATAGTTCATATTGTACTGCTTCATGTTTCTTTTTATTCAAAGGATTCTGTGAATAAGAGAAATCATACAAAATATCTCCTGTAATAGTGGGATTATAATTTTTGAATAATATTTGAATAATTTTTTAGCTCAGGAGTCTCTACTATTCCCGATTGTTAACTGTGGGAAGAAATAGGAATGAATACAATAGTTTGAGCGCAGAGGTCTTTACCCTAGCCAGAGGAACAGTAGGCTAAGTGATTTTCCAGGAGCTTACCTGAGTTAATTGAGCATTTGCCTGCGAGAGTTCAAACCGGCCAAGCATCAGGTCCCTTGGGTGTCTAGCCATGTCTTTAAAGCATCAAAAACTCCAATGTAGCCTATTACTGCTGGTGTTCAGGAGCTCTGGACAGATAGTTGCATTGTTCACCACAGAGGCATCACGTTGTCAGATCTAGGTGAACGTAATCCAATGCTATTGTGCTCTTCCTAGTATAGAATGTATTCCTTTTTCCTCTCATTCCAGTATAGCTCTTACTGTCAACATTTTGCATTTACATCAGAATATCTCATCTAATTAACACAATTGTCAAGTGTTAATATTTACCTGCAAAGCATAAAATTAGACGTATGGGATGGCCAACCTGAAGCCATAACTTTAAACAGTAGGTGGCAGTGTTGCAGAGGAATGACACATCCCCACCTAAGTGGTAGGCACTCCATTCAACTTTTAGAAGAAACTTACAGTTCAACTTAAATCCCTCCGACAAAGGACGCTTTGGGCAGATATTAACTCATATTAGTTTTGAAATGCTACTCGACAGGGCTGTTTAGCATCCTGTTGTATCCTGGTTTAGGTCTATTCAGGTCTGCTTGTGGGGCTGGGGTAGTCTGTAGTCCCGTCAGAAGGCTGCGGTCGTCTGGACCAGGGGTCAGTCTTCCAGTAACAGCTCTGCGGCCATGTTGGTGTTGGCAGCAGGGCCTTATTCTCACCTGCAGGTCTCTGCCATAGGATACGTCTCAAATGGCATCCTATTCCATACAAAGTGCACTACTTTTGACAACAGCCCAATAAGCCCTGATCAAAAGTAATGCACTAAGTAGGCAATAGGGTGCCTTTCGGGATACACACATAGATTTATGGTATGTGGAAAATGGAGTTACACTCTCCTCTCCTCCTGTGAAGTAAGGTGTTTGTTGTTCAATGAATAGATAAACAGCCTTTTGAGAAATATTTTTTCAGGTCAGGAGGAAACATAAGTCAATTGGTTACTTTGATTTGTGGACCATAAAGTTTAAGGTCACTGTATAAATGCCAGTTCGTTGGACACAAAATTGGCTTTCTGTGTGTTATTGATGTGGTGTATATTTGCGTCAATTTGCGTCTATCTACACTGATTATTCATTAGGCATATACGTGTTCTATAAAAGAGGATTGATCATAGTGATACTCATATTCATTCTGATGTTCATTGACATAAAAAAAGTGTAAGTTATTAAAGTATTTGTATCCGTGATATTGTGACAAATTACAATTTCATTGTAAAAGATTTTGTACAGTATTTATCATGTTTTACCATAGCCTTTTCACATGATAAAGACAGTAGAAGCTTCTCTTGTTTCTTCACATATACTTCTTCTGTGTGAGGTTTGGCTTGGCGGTAAGGATCAGATTATCCACATAGAGTGAATTGCTCCATGCATGACTGTCCCTGAATTCCACGTAATTTTTTTAAAAGCATCTCCATACCACGAGGAACAAAACCCCTACATGTCCAGACCAAAACCCGCATAAGAGATAAATTCCTATCCAGCGTGTTACTCTACAACAAAATGGTCTTCTAATCCATTACTTTGAAAATAAACATATAGCCATATCCCACTGGGCAAAAACTGGTTGAATCAACATGGTCTCCACGTCAATTCAACCCCCCAAATGTTGATGACTTTTAATCAATGTGGACATCTGATTCGATTTGCTAAAAATCATCAACAGAAGGACATTTCTGTCTTTTTTTTCACCCAACTTTTAAGCAAAATCCAATGACATGGTGATATGTTATTACTGATAAATTCACTACATTTGGACATTTTTCACTAAATAATGCTTGAACTGTAACTGAAAGGGTTATTTCAAGATTTACATTTATGATTTCGTATTTGTGTTAGTGTAGTATTTTTGACATGATACCTGACTATAGCCTCATTATGATTTCTCAAACCTTTCTGTACATGATTTGAAAAGTAACACTTTTTCTCATTCACTTGAGCAAATAGGTTTACTAAATATTTTTGAAGCACCCTGACGGAGCACCTTGTTATTGTTATTGTTTTGAGTCACCTTGCAGTTTTCTAGTTTGGTTCAATATTTCAGTCAAGTGAGTGGCAGGCTAGACGAGACGGTGAGGTCGGAGATGGAAGACGCCAGTCCTGTTTCGGCTCAGCACTCCTTTTGTTGGGAGGAGCCTTTTAGCATGGGTAAATATGGCCATCCACTGGTAGCCAAGAGTAGAAATGAACGACATCAGCTGTCTTTGTCATTGTTTTTAGAAATGGTATCTTTGATCGTTGTCACGAAGGATGGTTTGTCTGTGTGTTCGCATTGTTACCTGGCCCTATCAAATATCTACACCGGATATACCACCAGTGGCTGGCTGCTGAGGGGAGGACAGCTCAAAATAATGGCTGGAATGGAGCGAATGGAATAGCATCAAACACATGGAAACCATATGTTTGATGTAGTTGATACCTTTCCACTGATTCCGCTCAAGCCATTACCACGAGCCGTCCTCCCCTCAGCAGCCAGCCACTGGTGGTATATCCGGTGTAGATATTTGATAGGGCCAGGACACAGACAAACGATGCGAGCACACAGACAAACCATCCTTCGTGACAACGATCAAAGATTAATTTACTGCTGTAATGTACTTATACTTGTCATCATGCTTCTGATATGATTTTACTGTTAATTGACTATAGCAATGAAGCCAAGTCAATCAATGTTGGCAAATATAACTAAAAACACAATTTGTCTTTGGATGACATTATTGTCTGTTCTTCCTTTTTTTTTTAAGAGCATTTTTCTCCACCCAGGCACCGCAAACCTCCTATCGCCATGAGCAAATAAAATGTGTATTTTACAACGAGTCCATAGTATGTTGCTTTTCGACTTGCTATTGATGTTGTGTGTTTCCTCCCCCTGGACCAGCTGGTCCTCTGTCACACTCCTGCTTTCAGGCCAACTGACTCTGCCTGACTCCTATGATCTCTATCAGGAGTGCTGCAAGAGCAGATGTATGTTTGCTTTATTCAGCTGGACTGGCAAATGATGAGGTGAGTTCATCTTAAACCTATTAGAAACAGGGGGATCAGTTTTCCTTATAAAGCTTGTGCTATGCCTTTGGTCAGGCTGGTTATTGTATATACACTATATATACAAAGTATGTGGACACCCCTTCAAATGAATGAATATTTCAGCCACACGCGTTGATGACGGGTGTATAAATTCGAGCACACCGCCATGCAATCTCCATTGACAAACATTTGCAGTAGAATGGACTTACTGAAGAGCTCAGTGACTTTCAACATATCACCGTCATAGGATACCACCTTTCCAACAAGTCAGTTCATCAAATTTCTGCGAAGGCTGCCCTGGTCAACTGTAAGTGCTGTTATTGTAAAGTGGAAACGTCTAGGAGCAACAATGGCTCAGCCGCAAAGTGGTAAGCCACACAAGCTCACAGAACGTGACCCCCAAGTGCTTAAGCACGTAGCGCGGAAAAATCGTCTGTCCTCGGTTGCAACACTCACTACCGAGTTCCAAGCAATGTCAGCACAATGTCAGCACAATAACTGTTCGTCGGGAGCTTCATGAAATGGGTTTCCATGGCCGAGCAGATGCACACAAGCCTAAGATCACCATGTGCAATGCCAAGCGTCGGCTAGAGTGGTGTAAAGCTCACCGCCATTGGACTCTGGAGCAATGGAAATGTGTTCTTTGGAGTGATGAATCACGTTTCACCATCTGGCAGTCCGATGGACGTATCTGGGTTTGGCGGATGCCAGGAGAACGCTACCTGCCCCAATGCATAGTGTCAACTATAAAGTTTGGTGGAGGAGGAATAGTGATCTGGGGCTGTTTTTCATGGTTAGGGCTAGGCCCCTTAGTTCCAGTGAAGGGAAATCTTAACGCTACAGCATACAATGACATTCTAGGCGATTCTTTGCATACAACTTTGTGGCAACAGTTTGGGGAAGGCCCTTTCCTATTTCAGCATGACAATGCCCCTGTGCACAAAGCGAGGTCCATACAAAAATGATTTGTCGAGATTGTTGTGGAAGAACTTGACTGGCCTGCACAGAGCCTTGACCTCAACCCCATCGAACACCTTTGGGAGGAATAGGAATGCTGACTGCGAGCCAGGCCTAATCGCCCAACATCAGTGCCCGATCTCACTAATGCTCTTGTGGCTGAATGGAAGCAAGTCCCCGCAGCAATGTTCCAACATCTAGTGGAAAGCTTTCCCAGAAGAGTGGAGGCTGTTATAGCAGCAAAGAGGGGACCAAGTCCATATTAATGCCCATGATTTTGGAATGAGGTGTTAGAAAAGCAGTTGTCCAAATACTTTTGGTCATGTAGTATATCATAATAAAAGAAGAAGAGCTCTAAATCAGATATGAATGTCTTATCTAGGTCTGTGTGAATGTGTTGCAGGAGTATACGTTCCAAGATCTAAATATCTTTGTTTGTGAATGTATTTTGTTTAGAATTATCACTAGATTGTGCTCTATGTTAGTTTTTTTCAAGCTGTTCAATATTGTACTGTAAAACTCCACCCTTCTCTTATGTCGAACCTCATAATGTTGTCCACAGTCAAAACAGCTGCAGACTTATCCCTTATTTAATACTACTTTAAAGGCAGGGCATTCACAATAAAGTCCAACTTCAAAGGTTCAACATACCTTGAAGGTTTTCAGCCGAAAGAACACAGGACACTGTCAATTTGAAAAATGGAGTTAGGGCTCTGTTCAAAAGTAATGCACTATATATTGAATAGGGTGCCATTTGGGACACAGTTATGGAAACTGAAGAGAGCTGCTCTTTATTCCAACTCTAAATCTGATCTTGGAGTGAACAGCTTGTTGAGTTTATGTATTATACAAGACACCAGCCTTCTCTGTTGTTAGAAGTGACTGAACATCCAAAAGTAATACTTGTCATTTGTTGAATGAGGACAGGATGTTCATCTTTAATTTACAGGTTGATGTAAAATGCACAATGTGTAACCAAATGTATAACCATCGTCCTCAGGCTCAATTACTACCAGAAAGAGATGGCTGATTACCAAATCTATAATCAGCACAGCCAAAGTACACAAATACACCATGACACAAATACACCAATACACCACCAATACACCATGACAGCGCAACACACAAGGGGTGGAACAGTGGCAAAGGTACCCACAGGACAAACAGAATAATATTAGTCTGAGGAGAGATTAAATAGCATTAATACAACAAAAATAATTCTAAACACACCTTTAGTTTACAAAGTTAAACAGATGCATTTTTTCTTCATAATAAGCAGGAGTAATATTCTTAGATCAGAATGACAGCAGACTGTACTTCTATCCATGTCACTAAAGACTAACAGAAACAAAAGACAAATTTAACTAGAATGGCTTATCTTTTCTCCCCAACCCACCAAGAGGTAACATGTAGATATACACATTTACTTTCAAAGCATTTGCCTACTCTGTATGAGTGTACATCAAATATATTGAGTGCCCCATACTAATTTGTCCTTATCCAAAATACAGTGAGATCATTTGGGCAACTTGGATGTGGATACTCATCACATAGAGCCGTCATGATGATCTTCAGCTGTCACTGAGCACTGCTGTTGATATAGCTCTGGTCCAGGGCATTAGTGCAGATTGCTACCGCAGAGCCTGGGCAAATGGCCAAAGGTTTTGCCTGGGCAAACCGCGGCCACAGAAACCCCAAGATTTGGAGCTGGCGGCTGAGCAGAGGGAAGAGCCAAAGAACATCTGGGAGGAGATAGAGAGGTGGTCGGTCGACCCAAGGAGAGTACCAGAGCCCGCCTGGGAGTCGATGAAAGAGTGTGAGGAGGGATACCGGAGAATGGAGATGGCTAGGAGTATGCGGCAATGCATGCGTTTGGAGGAGAGTGTCATCAGTCAGGTGAAACCTCCACACATCTGGCCTCCAGTGTGCCTCCCCAGTCCGGTACGTCCTGTGTCTCCTCCTCACACTCTCCCTGAAGTGCGTGGCCCGGTACGTCCTGTGCCTGCTTCCTGCACTTGCCCTGAAGTGCGAGTCACCAGTCCGGTGCCACCTGTACCGGCCCCACGCATCAGGCCTCCAGTGCACCTCCCCAGTCCGGTACCACCTGTGTCGGCTCCACGCACTAGGCCTCCAGTGTGTCTCCCCAGTCCGGTACGTCCTGTGCCTGCTCCTCGCAGTCGCCCTGAAGAGCGTGTCACCAGTCCGGTGCAGCCTGTGCCGGCTCCACGCATCGGGCCTCCAGTGCGCCTCCCTAGTCCGGTACGTCCTATGCCTGCTCCCTGCACTCGCCCTGAAGAGCGTGTTACCAGTCCGGTGCAACCTGTGCCGGCTCCACGCATCAGGCCTCCAGTGCGCCTCCCCAGTCCGGTATGTCCTGTGCCTGCTCCTCGCACTCGCCCTGAAGTGCGTCTCCCCAGTCGAGTACCACCTGTGCCGGCTCCACGCACTAGGCCTCCAGTGCGTCTCCCCAGTCCGGTACGTCCTGTGCCTGCTCCTCGCACTCGCCCTGAAGTGCGTCTCCCCAGTCGAGTACCACCTGTGCCGGCTCCACGCACTAGGCCTCCAGTGCGTCTCCCCAGTCCGGTACGTCCTGTGCCTGCTCCGCGCACCCTCCCTGAAGTGCATGTCACCAGTCCGGTACCACCTGTGCCGGCTCCACGCACCAGGCCTCCGGTGCGCCTCCCCAGTCCGGTTTGTCCCGTGCCTGCTCCCCACACTCGCCCTGAAGTACGTGTAACCAGTCCGGTGCCACCTATACCGGCTCCACGCACTAGACCTCCAGTGCGCATTCACAGTCCAGAGCTTCCGGCGACGGTTCACAGTCCAGAGCTTCCGGAGACGGTCCCCAGTCCAGAACTTCCGGCGACGGTCCCCAGTCCGGGGCTTCCGACGACGGTCCCCAGTCCGGGGCTTCCGGCGACGGTCCCCAGTCCGGAGCTTCCGGCGACGGTCCCCAGTCCAGAGCTTCCGGCGACGGTCCCCAGTCCGAAACCTCCTGCGGCGGTCCACAGTCCGGAGCCTCCTGCGACGGTCCACAGTCCGGAGCCTCCTGCGACGGTCCACAGTCCGGAGCTTCTGGTGACGGTCCCCAGTCCGGAGCTTCCGGTGACGGTCCACGGGTCCGGAGCCTCCTGCGACGGTCTGCGGTCCGGAGAGTCCAGGCCCGGTGTCCAGTCCCGCTCCAGGGCCGGAGCCCTCCTCTGTGCCGGTTTCCAGTCTAGGCACGGCGTTCAGCCCGGCGCCATGGCCGGAGCCCTCCTTTGCGCCGGTGCCCAGTCCAGGCACGGTGCCCAGCTCCATGGTCGGAGTCCTCCTTTGCGCCGGTGCCAGTACAGGCACGGCGTCCAACCCAGCTCCATGGCTGGAGCCTTCTTCTGTGCCGATGCCCAGTCCAGGCACGGCGTTCAGCCTAGCGCCATGGTCGGATCCGGGGTCTGGGGGGGGGCTACGACCCGCACCGGAGCCGCCACCGACACTAGTCACCCCCCCTAACCCCCCCATTTGGTTTCAGGTTTTGCGGCCGGAGTCCGCACCTTTGGGGGGGGGGGGGGGGGGTGGGGGTGGTACTGCCCTTGTTTCTCTATGGTGTAGTAGGTCAGGGCGTGACTAGGGGGTATTCTAGTTTATAATTTCTATGTTGTGTTCTAGTTTATATTTTCTATGTTGGTGTTTTGTATGATTCCCAATTAGAGGCAGCTGGTAATCGTTGTCTCTAATTGGGGATCATATTTAAGTAGATATTTCTCCCACCTGTGTTTGTGGGATATTGTTTTGTGTTTGTGCATGTGCACCACGTAGTCACGTTTAGTTGTTCGTTTATTGATTTATTGTTTTTTATTTAAGTTTCACTTTGCAAGAAATATGTGGAACTCAACATCCGCTGCGCCTTGGTCCCGTTCTTACGACAGCCGTGACATTAACTGACTTGCCTAGTTAAATAAAGATTAAATAAAATAAAACAACGCAATTCATTACGATTTAAAAAACTCAGTGCACTAAAATTACGAAAAGTTAACTATAGTTAACTGATGAACTCTGATAGCCCTAATAAAAATATGTATTTCCATTTACTAGGCGTTCAACCATTGTTATTTGTAAATGCTCTTTATCTATAAATTCATAATAACATTAATTTTAATTCGTCCACCTTCACATATGCAAAACTGTTTTCTTTTTGGTATTTTTCAGACCAACTCCTCCTCTCATTTAAGCCCTAATGCTCTGTATATTTATCCACTGTAATTTTCAAAGCATTTGATGATTCAATGATAATAGACAGAGCTTTCAAATAACCCTATGACACAATTAAGTGTCCCGAATTAGTCAAGTACTGTGACCCACATGTAAGCCCTGGAATAAACAATCCAAATAACTGACTAGGTCATGTAAACAGGTTATGTAAATTACCCTGCTGGAACTCCCCTCTCGTTCTCTTTACTACAGTAGCTCCAGCCAATCCCAAGGGACCCCAGTCTGAGATTACAAGATTACTGCCACAGACCTGTGCAATAATACACTTCAACGGTCTAATCTCACTTGAAATCATGCTGAGTTGAACATTTGTCTAACTCTCACGGCTCTCGGTGTTCTTCTGCTTTTGCCTCTACAGTATTCAGTCTCTTCAGAGTGGCATGGGCTGAGGCCAGAGGACATGCAATACCATTGTGGGCTGAGGCCAGAGGACATGCAATACCATTGTGGGCTGAGGCCAGAGGACATGCAATACCATTGAGGGCTGAGGCCAGAGGACATGCAATACCATTGAGGGCTGAGACCAGAGGACATGCAATACCATTGAGGGCTGAGGCCAGAGGACATGCAATACCATTGAGGGCTGAGGCCAGAGGACATGCAATACCATTGAGGGCTGAGGCCAGAGGACATGCAATCCCATTGAGGGCTGAGGCCAGAGGACATGCAATACCATTGAGGGCTGAGGCCAGAGGACATGTAATACCATTGAGGGCTGAGGCCAGAGGACATGTAATACCATTGAGGGCTGAGGCCAGAGGACATGCAATACCATTGAGGGCTGAGGCCAGATGAAAGGAAATACCATCGAGAGCTGAGGCCAGAGGAAAGGCAATACTATCGAGACCTGAGGCCAGAGGAAAGGCAATACCATTGAGGGCTGAGGCCAGAGGAAAGGCAATGCCATTGATGCCTGAGGCCAGAGGAAAGGCAATACCATCGAGGGCAGAGGAAAAGGGCTAGTGTTTTGTTTGGAATAAGTCCTGGGTTGTGTCCTAAATCCCTCATTTAACCATTTCCCCCTTATAGTGCACTGCTTTTGACTAGAGTAGTGCACTATATGGGGAATAGGGTGTCATTTGGGACTCACCCTTGAGGTTGTTATCTCCTCTCCAGTTCCTAGCCAGATGATCTGGTGTGTGCTCTGTGGTGTGCATCATCACCTCTGCAACCATCTCTAAGCCATGGGGGTTTGGCTGCCAGGCTGCCAAATTTGTAGATGTCCTCAGATGTTAAATGAGGGATTTCCTGAAAGATCTTGATAACTCAAACCCATGTTTGAAGTTTGTACTTTGGGATGAAATTAGACTAAATTGGTGAACGCAGACAAAATGTTTTCTCTCTGGGTTACCGTGGTCCTAACATCCTACAAGATGTTAAGAACAGAGAGAGACGTCATAATCAATTTTCATCAGGTTCTGGGTCAGTCTCAACACATTACAGATAGTGTTCAATCAAGACCATACTAGATACTAGAGGTCATAAAGAAGATTCACTGAAGGCATTGAGTTTATCAGCTCAGTCACGAATAACCTGCTCTGTTAGCCCAAAAAACATGTTCCCTCACGAGAAAAAATAAAGTTATTCTATTCTATGGTATTCTATTGTATTCAAGTCTATTCTAGTCTATTCTCTCTTTGCCATGACATGCACGCACAGCTATCATTTTCATAAGTAATTTCTGATATTAGTCAGTAATCTCCTGGCCACACAGTTAGTTCTCTGGCCTGTGTTGTAGTGTACAGGACCGGCGCCTACCCAGACAGACTGCCATTGTAATTCTGCCCCTAACGGGCCTCTGCCATTTTCTAAAACAACAACATCAAAGTTGGTCTGTTTTCTGATAGCAGGATTATTTAATGCCTGAGTCTTGCTCTTTTCTGGGTGGAGGGGGCGAGGAGATACTATCAAGTAGCCACAGTTATTTAATTGCTGCAATTGGAACCATTTTGAAAGAGCTATTTGCTTTCATCTGTGATGACAGTGTCAATTATGAGCTCCAGCTTGAGTAAAATGGCTGATGAGCTGGAAAGTGAAAATGTCAGAGCTTATTTAGCTACATCTGTGTGGCGTCTTGGATTTGTTGATTTTGGTTGTGTAAACCATGATGTTTCCCCAGTGAGTGACTTGAAACAATGAAGTCAAAGATTAACTTCTAGACTTGTTGGTATGTTCAGTAAATATTAGTATGATGCCTTCAAGCTTGATCATAATGTTCCGGTGGCCTACAACGTATTACCTTATATACCAAACACAAAGTTACGTTTGTTAGGGGTCCAGTGGCACCAAGGGATGGTCTCCCAAATAAAGAACCAATCTTTGTATGAACTAGGACTAACATTTAATATGTAAATGTATCTTTATTACCCTTAAAGGAAAAATCCACCCAAAACCACTCATTCCTATAATTTACAGTGTTACATAACACTAATCTGTGAGAGAAATATTTTTTGTGAACAATTGTTTCATTTTGTCATTATAATAAGGCTGGTAGCCACATGTGAAAATTGTTGTGGAAATCTGTTGCAGCTCAAGTCGACTACAAAACCCACATTGCAATGCTCTCTCAATGGGCTGGTAGCTACACACAATAATACCAACATCAACAAACTGCACTATCAATTTAGGAGTATACAATCTCACCATGTTCAACCACCAGATCGATGTGCCTCAAAGAGTGGAGTCTGATGTCAATCCCACTTTACAATGCACCCTGGACTGAAGAGGATGACAAATAGGAGAAATTTGTTAGACCCTCTGTTAAATTACACATTTCTTGAGGGCGGAATATAGCTAAAATATGATCAATGGCATCCAGGCCAAAGACAACCTCCCACGTTATGACATCGGCAGTATTGAAATCTGACATGTATGATAAATGTTTTCGATCTAAAAGTCGTATTCCTATTAACTTCCTATGTGGTGCTGCTATGCTACGTCATACCGGCCGAATGTCTGCCTGCTTGAACGGTAATAGCGCAGATATACATGAAAGCATGAAATGACCCCGGGAATCGATAGAACATTGCTCAGAGATGCACAAAAACAATATCATATTTAAAATGGGTGAATCTTTACTTTAAGCCAACCAGACTTATCGCTGATTTATCTCTTCGTACGTGATGAATCTTTCCAGCACTTCCTCAATTCCAGAAGGAGGGAGTTGGTTTTGACAAAGGTTATCACTCTCCTCGGCAGGGGTTTAGACAAGGGTTATCCCTCTCCTCGGCAGGGGTTTAGACAAGGGTTATCCCTCTCCTCGGCAGGGGTTTAGACAAGGGTTATCACTCTCCTAGGCAGGGGTTTAGACAAGGGTTATCACTCTCCTTGGCAGGGGTTTAGACAAGGGTTATCACTCTCATCGGCACGGGTTTAGACAAGGGTTATCACTCTCATCGGCAGGGGTTTAGACAAGGATTATCACTCTCCTTGGCAGGGGTTTAGACAAGGGTTATCATACTCCTAGGCAGGGGTTTAGACAAGGGTTATAACTCTCCTTGGCAGGGGTTTAGACAAGGGTTATCACTCTCCTCGGCAGGGGTTTAGACAAGGGTTATCACTCTCCTAGGCAGGGGTTTAGACAAGGGTTATAACTCTCCTTGGCAGGGGTTTAGACAAGGGTTATCACTCTCATCGGCAGGGGTTTAGACAAGGGTTATCATACTCCTAGGCAGGGGTTTAGACAAGGGTTATAACTCTCCTTGGCAGGGGTTTAGACAAGGGTTATCACTCTCCTCGGCAGGGGTTTAGACAAGGGTTATCACTCTCCTAGGCAGGGGTTTAGACAAGGGTTATAACTCTCCTTGGCAGGGGTTTAGACAAGGGTTATCACTCTCATCGGCAGGGGTTTAGACAAGGGTTATCACTCTCCTCGGCTGGGGTTTAGACAAGGGTTATCACTCTCATCGGCAGGGGTTTAGACAAGGGTTATCACTCTCCTCGGCTGGGGTTTAGACAAGGGTTATCACTCTCCTCGGCTGGGGTTTAGACAAGGGTTATCACTCTCATCGGCAGGGGTTTAGACAAGGGTTATCACTCTCCTCGGCATGTCATTTATAATAGCCCCTATCTTTCAGAGGCAGATTATCTGCCTGCTCCACTGTGCTTACAAACAAGACAGAGATGCTGGTAGCTCACCTCCTTTTCTCACCTCCTCCTGAACAAAAGGGAGGGAAAGGGTCCATTTACATGCCCACCTCATCCCCTAGTGCGGGCTGTATCTAGCGAACATGCCCCATACTTGGCTGTTCTGTACTGTACCTTCAACCCCTACTGGCAAGATACGAAGAATTGGGTTGGGTCCAAACAATGACTATATCCCAAATGGCACCCTATTCCCTTTTTAGTGCACTACTTTCGACCAGAGCCCTATAGGCCCTGGTCAAAAGTAGGGCACTATTTAGGTATTAGGGTGCCATTTGGGACACAATACATTTTGAGTTGGGGTTGAGTGTCACAATTGAATGATGAATCATCCAGCATCTGGTTTAAACGTGTGGAACCAGGACACAACAATTCTTGGGACTGGAGGTTGAGCACACCTGTTATAAACAATGTGCAGAGCAGCACCGGTACCTCAGCTTTTCTGAGAGGCTATAAGTAGGTGTTAAATATACTGTATGTGGTACAACTTTCTGTACAACAGTATGTCTGTACAACAGCATGTCAGTATCTTACATCGACTTCTTATCACATGCTTATTGGCCATTGCGGTCACGTGATGAGTAGATAGGTGTCAGATTGTGAGCAAGGATAGTGGTTGAGGACCATGGGAGTCCATAGCCTTACTTCTGTTGATTAGTGACAATTTCGATGGGCCAATCAACTGTGTATGCTATCATGTCACAAACATTACGTTTGAAGTCAGTCAGCTACGCCGTTGAAAAATCAAGTCAAGTCAGTGTATTGTCCTACCATTACTTCCTGTGCAATTGAGAGCCATATACTAACAAACTAGTGTCACCTGAATTCAATGCTGTTTGATATTTCAGTCACATTGTGTTTATTTAATGCAGTTCAGTGTGTGTGTGTGAAGCAGACACACTGAGGAGGAAGAGAGACAGGAATGGTTCCATTGTGACAAATAACCGACAATGACACTCTGCAAATGTTGACAGTCTTGACACAACAATGCCCAGTACCATTGTTGTAAGCATTTTGGGAGGTTTGCTGTTTGAAGGGACACACTGCCACGGCCCCTAAGTGTTTTCTGTGAGGATTAACCATAGACGGAAGATAAACAGCTACGGTTTCAGTCTGCCAATGAAGGACAATAGAAATACTGTAGCAAATGTCAATTGATGGAGTAGTCCCCCTGCAGGGTTAGATGTGTTAACTAAACCTACACCCCTAAAAGCACTGAGAGCGACTGGCATCACCAGTATTCCAGTGTGATGTAATGAACTAGGCTCCACCCATGTGTCTTACTACTGTCTGCTAGTTGAGTGGCCTAGCGGGTGAGAACTGCACTGCAGTCTGCAGCAGAGCTCTTTGATCTTCAGTTACAACAATGTGTTGCTGCTCTCCCTGGCCCGTGACCACACCCTCTCGGCCAACGTCAACCACAGAGCGGCCAGTCACTGATGTCTGTGTGTGACGAGGATCTTAGCCAAAACAAGAGGGTGAGAAATCCCCTCAGCCCGAGGCCAGCCCTTCGTATCCGTCACTGTCTGTCTGTGTCTCACCCCCTCACCTCTGGCTCTGTTCTCAACACACACAGGGACCAGAACTGCTGAAGTAAGAAACTCCATGCGAATTTGGCAGCCATCTTGTTTTTACAGCTCTTGGGTCTAGGCTACATCTGCTTCAGTGTTGCAACACTGCTGAAGGACCAGTGGATTGGAACACAGGCAGTCACCTTTAGTCTTAGTCGTATAAAACTATCTCTCCTCTCTCATGGAGAGAAGGTCATGTGTTTAGGGATGTCAGTGGAGTAGAAATGCTCAGTGGGACTATTTTGGTTTCTGTTGTTGGATATTTTCCATAAAGGATGGAGGATGGGGGAGAGTAGTTATCTGGAGCTATTTTCACATGCCCAGCTCCATCCAACAATCCTTTGTCCCTGAACTATAGTAACTCATCTCTGTGTTCTACACAGCTTAGATTTATGGGTCTGTGCTGCCACTCTCACAGTCTGCATCCCGAATGACACTCTATTTCTTATTTAGTGCACTCATTCCCGTAGAGCACTATATAGGGAATAGAGTGTCATTTGGGACGCAGACACAGTTTGGATTAGAACAGGATTAGACATACTACAACAGTTTACAGGAGTAACTTAAAAATATGCCAACACAGAAGCGTTGATTTTAAAATAGCATAAGAACTTTACTAATACACTCAGACCCTTAGATTGACATACATGAATATATAAAGTGTCATTTGGCATAAAAAAGTGTCCCTCCCTGATCACTCTGAAAGGCCCAGTTCATCCTGAATCCACACAGGGATCTTTCACACGCAGGAAACATACACATGAGAGGAGATGACTGAATAATGGTCACTAGCTCGTTAGTGATGCACTATGTGGTCTATGAAGCCGTCGTCATACCGACAGAAATATCACTGGCCTGTGTTTCTCATAGTGTCCCAAATTCACTATATAGTGCCAGGGGCCTGGTCCAAACTAGTGCACGATGCAGAGAGTAGGGTGCAATTTGGAACGCATGGTGTTCTTGGACCTTCGCCAATGGGGTCCCCCCATACCCCCCCCCCTAAGTTCACAACTTTAACAAGTTGGACTTGAGTGACCCAGGGAAACAGCTTAATTGTCCTCTGTGGACCCTGTTTCAACACGGCTGGGGTGGGTGGTCTCTGTCTGCCCACGACTCTCCAATACATATCATTACAATGAGCGTAAAGTGTATCATAAATGCAAAGAAATATCGGCGGCAAATCTGTCTGTCCTTGGATATACAGTGCCTTCGGAAAGTATTCAGACCCCTTGATTTTCACATTGTGTTAGATTACAGCCTTATTCTAAAATTAATTAAATAGTTTTTTCCCCCTTATCAATCTATATACAATACACTGTAATGACAAAGCAAAAACAGGTTTTTAGAGATGTTTGCAAATTTATTACAAATAAAAAACGGAAATATCAAATCGATATAACTATTCAGACCCTTTACTCAGTACTTTGTTGAAGGACCTTTGGCAGCTATTACAACTTCAAGTCTTCTTGGGTAAGATGCTACAAGCTTGGCACACATGTATTTGGGGAGTTTCTCCATTCTTCTCTGCAAATCCTCTCAAGCTCTGTCAGATTGGATGGGGAGTGTTGCTGCACAGCTATTTTCAGTGCTCTTCAGAGATGTTAGAACGGGTTCAAGTCCGGGCTCTAACTGGGCACCTCAAGGACATTCAGAGACTAGTCCCGAAGCCACTCCTGCATTCTCTTGGCTGTGTGCTTAGGGTCGTTGTCCTGTTGGAAGGTGAACCTTCGCCCCATTCTGAGTTCTTTAGCGCTCTGGAGCAGGTTTTCATCATGGACCCCTCTGTACTTTGCTCTGTTCATCTTTGCCTTGATCCTGACTAGTCTCCCAGTCCCTGCCGCTGAAAAACATCCCCACAGCAAGATGCTGCTACCACCATGCTTCACCGTAGGGATGGTGCCAAGTTTCCTCAAGACGTGACGCTTGGCATTCAGGCCAAAGAGTTCAATCTTAATTTCATCAGACCAGAGAATCTTGTTTCTCATGGTCTGTGAGTCTTTAGGTGTCTTTTGGCATACTTCAAGCGGGCTGTCATGTGCCTTTTACTGAGGAGTGGGTTCCGTCTGCTCATTCTACCATAAAGGCCTGCTTGGTGGACTGCTGCAGAGATGGTTGCCTTTCTGGAAGGTTCTCGCATCTCCACAGAGGAACTCAGTTTGGCCGGGCGGCCATCTCTAGGAAGAGTCTTGGTGGTTCCAAACTTCTTCCATTTAAAAATGATGGAGGCCACTGTGTTCTTGGAGACCTTCAATGCTGCAGAATTTTTTTGGTACCCGTCCCCAGATTTGCGCCTCAACACAATCCTGTCTCGGAGCTCTACGGACAATTCCTTCGAATTCATGGCTTGGTTTTTGCTTTGACATGCACTGTCAACTGTGGGACCTAATATAGACAGGTGTGTGCCTTTCCAAATGATGTACAATCAATTGAATTTACCACAGTTGGACTCCAATCATGTGGGAGGAGGTGATCAATGGAAACAGGATGCACCTGAGCTCAATTACGAGTCTCATAGCAATGGGTCTGAATACACATGTAAATAAGTTATTTCTGTTTTTATTTTTAATACATTTGCAAAAATTTCTTAAAAATGGTTTTTGCTTCGTCATTATGGGGTATTGTGTGTAGATTGATGAGGAAACAATGCATTTCATTTTAGAAAACGTCTGAACCTAACAAAATGTGGAAAAAGTCAAGTTGTCTGAATACTTTCCGAAGGCACTGTATACTCCTCTATAGAGTTTATTCATGTTTCCCATTTGTAAATGTGTAACCTTTTATTAACATTTTATTCTCACCATCTGCAGGTGATTTACCATCAACAAGTGATTTAGCAGGTTTCGATGATAGAATTATTACAAACAACCTTGAACATGTAGCCTAATACGATTGGACTACACAATATTTTGTGTGTACAGATAATCCATTATATACTTTCATTCTACACTGCATTAGTAATACACTACATTAGTAATACACAACATTAGTAATACACAACATTAGTAATAAATCAAATCAAATGTTATTGGTCACATACCCATTTTTAGCAGATGTTATTGCGGGTATAGTGAAATGCTTGTGTTCCTAGCTCCAACAGTGCAGTAATATCTAACTATTCACAACAATACACATAAATCTAAAGTAAAATAATAGAATCAAGAAATATATAAATATTAGGATGAGTAATGTTGGAGTGGCATTGACTAAAATACAGTAGAATAGAATACAGTATATACATATGAAATGAGTAAAGCAGTATATAAACATAAATAAAGTGACTAGTGTTCCATTATTAAAGTAGCCAGTGATTCCATGTCTATGTATATAGGGCAGCAGCCTCTAAGGTGCATGGTTGAGTAACCGGGTGGTAGCCGGCTAGTGATGGCCTTGAGATAGAAGCTGTTTTTCAGTCTCTCAGTCCCAGCTTTGATGCATCTGTACTGACCTCGCCTTCTGGACGATAGCGGGATGAACAGGCCGTAGTTCGGGTGGTTGATGTCCTTCATGATCTTTTTGGCCTTCCTGTGACATCGGGTGCTGTAGGTGTCCTGGAGGGCAGGCAGTGTGCCCCCGGTGATGCGTTTGGCAGACCGCACCACCCTCTGGAGAGCCCTGCAGTTGCGGGCGGTGCAGTTGCCGTATCAGGCGGTGATAGAGCCCAAACAGGATGCCCTCAATTGTGCATCTGTAAAAGTTTGTGAGGGTCTTAGGGGCCAAGCCAAATTTCTTCAGCCTCCTGAGGTTGAAGAGGCGCTGTTGCGCCTTCTTCACCACACTGTCTGTGTGGGTGGACCATTTCAGATCGTCAGTGATGTGTAAGCCGAGGAACTTGAAGGTTTCCACCTTCTCCACTGCGGTCCTGTCAATGTGATTGGGGCTCCTTCAGCTCCTTCGTTTTGTTGAAGTTGAGTGAGAGGTTATTTTCCTGGCATCACTCCGCCAGGGCTCTCACCTAGTCCATGTAGGCTGTATCGTCATTGTTGGTAATCAGGCCTACTGTACTATGGTTGTGTCGTCTGCAAACTTGATGATTGAGTTGGAGGCGTGGGTTGCCACACAGTCATGGGTGAACAGGGAGTACAGGAGGGGACTGAGTACGCACCCTTGTGGGGACCCTGTGTTGAGGGTCACTGAAGTGGAGGTGTTGTTTCCAACCTTCACCACCTGGGGGCGGCCCGTCAGGATGTCCAGAACACAGTTGCACAGGGCAGGGTTCAGACCCAGGACTCCGAGCTTAATGATGAGCTCGGAGGATACTATGGTGTTGAAGGCTGAGCTATAGTCAATGAACAGCATTCTTACATAGGTGTTCCTCTTGTCCAGGTGGGATAGGGCAGTGTGCAGTGCGATGGCGATTGCATCGTCTGTGGATTTATTGGGGCGGTAAGCAAATTGAAGTGGGTCTAGGGTGTCAGGTAAGGTAGAGGTGATCTGATCCCAAACTAGCCTCTCAAATACACAACATTAGTAATACACTATATTAGTAATACACAACATTAGTAATACACAACATCAGTTATACATAACATTAGTAATACACTACATTAGTAATACACTACAATAGTAATACACAACATTAGTAATCCACAACATTAGTAATACACTACACTTCTGTATTTATTCACACATGCTACCCACAGTCTTTTCTTTTGAATGTTTTTGTTGCTTTTAGGCAGTGTCTTTTTTTAGTTTCCATGCTACACATTGTGCTCATTGTAATGTACTTTGAGAGGTCCACAATGTGGTTTTAAAAAATATATGTATTTTGCATTATTGTGTCATTGTGGAGTAACACTTAAACAAACTTTTCTCAACTCTAAACTAAACTCTACATTGCTACCTACACACATGTCCAGTGTGTAATCAGTGCCCTGCTGTTTTATGAGATAAATGGCGCCATATCTCTGGGCTTCACTCACCCATTTAAAACCAGTGACATGCAACATCGGACCAGTGTCATTCTTCTCATATGATGTCAATCAGTCATCTCTTTTAATGTCTGACTGTATGTTTTACTGCTCCTCCCTCCCGCTGTGTCTCAGGGTGTCAGGTGCAGGTGTATTTGGGTTGTTAAGCTGTTGGTAAATGCCCTGTTAATGCTTGTGAGAAGACGTACTATAAGTCTCACCTGTCTGTCTCTCACTGTACTGTATGTTTGTACAAAAAGTGCTATCTAGAACCTAAACGTGTTCTTCGGGCTGTCCCCATAGGAGAACCTTTTGAAGAACTCTTGTTAGTTCCAGGTAGAAACCTTTTGGTTCCAAGTAGAACCGTGTTGGGTTCTATGTAGAACCCTTTACACAGATGGTTCTACATGGAACCCAAAATGGTTCTACCTGGAACCAAATAGGGTTTTACCTGAAACCAAAAACGATTCTTGTATGGGGACAGCCGAAGAACCTTTTTGGAACCCTTTTTTCCAAGAGTGTTCCACTAGATCTCCCATTATATCTGACATGATATAGTGTATACAGACAAATGGACAATAGAGTCTGAACTAACTTTAAACACAAAAATCTTAGGTTTTAATGTAACTTATGTCAATTTTCTGTATCAATTTGTGCTTTCATAATCAAGTTTATTGTACATTGGAAAATATATTCAGTCCCACCACGAGTTTTGATGGTTGACATGGTCATAGAGTAACTTCAAGGAGTTGTTTCAAGGAAGTCTCAGAATTCATTTAGTCCAATTAGGAGGGTTATCAAACCCAGTCTGAAAGGCTGTAAAGATACTTTATCATCACTACATTCTTTCCTCACACACCGTGTCCAGTTTAAGTGTTGATTAAAGACACTCTTAGAGCGTCCAGTGGTGTGTCCCAAATGGCACCCTATTCCCTATATAGTGCACTACTTTAGACCAGACGGCTCTGGTCAAAAGTAGTGCACTATAAACACAACGGGGTGCACTTTTGGGACACAGTTACAGGACTGATAGCATCAGAGAGCAAAGAGGGACACGTTGTAATAAAGTGGGATGGATACAGCTCAGGTCATGTTTAACTTGAACATGTTTACATTTCCCCTAATGACTGCCACTGTGTCTTTTACTGTAGGTGAGGAATTTTTATTACCTTTCCGTCCGTTTGATCAGGTGACACCATTTTTTGGGCTGAGGCGAAGAGAAAAATATTCTTGGTGTATCACAATAGTGTCCCTTTGCTTTGTGTGTAATAGTACAATAAGGACAGCAGTAAGTAGAGGTTATTACCAAGTTATTAGACACTGAAGAAAACCGTGTGTGCTTCTCCTACTGAAATAGGGCTCCAGAGATGAGTTCACTGCCGTGTCTGTTGCAGCAGGACGAAATGACTGAAAACAAAGCTGTTTGTACAGAAATTATCATTCATGAGTCATGAGCTCCATCCTACAAAGTATGGATGACTACATGTCCAATATTGTAAACTGCTTCTTCAACTTTGCACACACACACACACACACACACACACACACACACACACACACACACACACACACACACACACACACACACACACACACACACACACACACACACACACACACACACACACACACACACATGCACACACACACACGCACACACTCGCACACACGCATACACACACACTGCTGAGGTATTCCTGCCTCCACTGACATCCAAAAACCTTGGACAGACAGAGTTGTGAATGGTACTGAGGAACTTCTGAAAACAAACAGACAGTGTTAAACAGGCGTTTAGGGACCGGGACATCCACACAGAGACTCATTAAGAAGGGCAGTGACATCTGTTTCCTCTCCCCTGGTGACCCCTGAGAGGGCAGCACAGGGCCATGGACATGACCAGTGCTGCATCCCAAATGGAAACCTATTCCCTTTAAAGTGCACTACTTTTGACCAGGGCTCATAGGGATCTGGTCAATAGTAGGGAACAATATAGAGAATAGGGTGCCATTTGGGATGCACCCAAGAGGTCACGTGGAGGGGAACATATCTCCCCGGTAACATTGACCAATGGCAGACTAGACCACCAACGGTAGCATGGGGTTTTAAGTCAGCGGAAGCCAAGACATCTGATATATTGGAAAGTTAACAGATAAACACCTTGTTAGAACATTAGGGAAGCTGATTGTTGTCATATGTCATTTTGAACGGGACTGCGGTTATGTGTATATACATCACTCACAAATGATCACGTGAGCTCAGGATGGTCTCCATAGTAACATCATGGTTTGATGATGTTTGAAGTAAACACTGTACTCTACTCTGATTACTACAACTCTTATCTGATGCTGTTATTGTTTAATAGCAGATAATTGGTGTGGTTCAAAGGAGACCACCCTTTGAGAAGCCCTGTAGGCAGTGCTTAAGTGGTGAGGTTTGTTTATTTTGTGAAAACAATTTGAGTGGAAATGAGAAGGACACATTTTTACACAGAGTAGACCCTTGTGATACATGTGGGACTTGCAAGCTAAAATATATTAACAGCTTATGAGACTTAAAGTGACATTGTTATGCAGTACATTTGAACACAAATATATAGCATTGTCTGGCCTGTCATGCCCTTTCGCTATCAGGTTTTCCGTTTTATAGAACAAATGTCAAACATATCCGTTGTCCGCTGTCAGTGGCAAAGTTGTCACAACAAGTGCATGGTGGAATGGAATCCCCAGGGGACGCCAGGTGTTTATTATGGCCATCAGCTCTGTCGAAGGCCAGTTAGGAGGGTAGAGGGAGGATACTTAGTCCACAAGGAAGCCCCCCCTGCAGTGGATGGAGCTGAGCTGCAAGCTGTGGAGGTCCAGGGTATGACCCAGAGGGCCTCCATGACACTGCTCACTTTCACACACTAGGCCTCTGCGCAGACCTGTTACAGTCTATATTAGTGGTCCTAGACCTGTTACAGTCTATAGTTGTGGACCTGCTACAGTCTAAAGTAGTGGTCCAGGACCTGTTACAGTCTATAGTAGTGGTCCTAGACCTATTACAGTCTACAGAAGTGGTACAAGACCTGCTACAGTCTATAGTAGTGGTACAAGACCTGCCACAGTCTATTGTAGTGGTACTAGACCTGCTACAGTCTATTGTAGTGGTACTAGACCTGCTACAGTCTAAAGTAGTGGTCCTAGACCTATTACAGTCTACAGAAGTGGTACAAGACCTGCTACAGTCTATAGTAGTGGTACAAGACCTGCTACAGTCTTTTGTAGTGGTACTAGACCTGCTACAGTCTATTGTAGTGGTACTAGACCTGCTACAGTCTATTGTAGTGGTACTAGACCTGCTACAGTCTAAAGTAGTGATCCTAGACCTATTACAGTCTACAGAAGTGGTACAAGACCTGCTACAGTCTATTGCAGTGGTACTAGACCTGCTACAGTCTAAAGTAGTGGTACAAGACCTGTTACAGTCTAAAGTAGTGGTCCAGGACCTGTTACAGTCTATAGTAGTGGTCCTAGACCTATTACAGTCGATAGAAGTGGTACAAGACCTGCTACAGTCTATTGTAGTGGTACTAGACCTGCTACAGTCTAAAGTAGTGGTACTAGACCTGCTACAGTCTATGTAGTGGTACTAGACCTGCTACAGTCTATTGTAGTGGTACAAGACCTGTAACAGTCTATAGTAGTGGTACTAGACCTGCTACAGTCTAAAGTAGAGGTACTAGACCCGCTACAGTCTATAGTAGTGGTACTAGACCTGCTACAGTCTAAAGTAGAGGTACTAGACCTACTACAGTCTATAGTAATGGTACTAGATCTGCTACAGTCTATGGTAGTGGTACTAGACCTGCTCAGTCTATAGTAGTGGTACTAGACCTGCTACAGTCTATTGCAGTGGTACTAGACCTGCTACAGGCTAAAGTAGTGGTACAAGACCTGTAACAGTCTATAGTAGTGGTACTAGACCCTCTACAGTCTATTGTAGTGGTACTAGACCTGCTACAGTCTATTGTAGTGGTACTAGACCTGCTACAGTCTAAAGTAGTGGTACTAGACCTGCTACAGTCTATAGTAATGGTACCAGACCTGCTACAGTCTATAGTAGTGGCACTAGACCTGCTACAGTCTATAGTAGTGGTACTAGACCTGCTACAGTCTATAGTAGCGGTACAAGACCTGATACCGTCTATAGAAATGGTACTAGATCTGCTACAGTCTATGGTAGTGGTACTAGACCTGCTACAATCTATTGTAGTGGTACTAGACCTGCTACAGTCTAAAGTAGTGGTACTAGACCTGCTACAGTCTATTGTAGTGGGACTAGACCTGCTACAGTCTATAGTAGTGGTACTAGACCTGCTACAGTCTATAGTAGTGATACTAGACCTGTAAAAAGTCAGTAGGAGTGGTTGTACTAGACCTGCTACAGTCTATAGTAGTGGTACTAGACATGTTCATGCCGTCCCTAGGAGGGGTGACTTGAGTGGGTTGAGTCACTGACGTGGTCTTCCTGTCTGGGTTGGCGCCCCCCCTTGGGTTGTGGCGTGGCGGAGATCTTTGTGGGCTATACTCGGCCTTGTCTCAGGATGGTAAGTTGGTGGTTGAAGATATCCCTCTAGTGGTGTGGGGGCTGTGCTTATCAAAGTGGGTGGGGTTATATCTTTCCTGTTTGGCCCTGTCCGGGGGTATCATCGGATGGGGCCACAGTGTCTCCTGACCCCTCCTGTCTCAGCCTCCAGTATTTATGCTGCAGTAGTTTATGTGTCGGGTGGCTAGGGTCAGTTTGTTATATCTGGAGTACTTTTCCTGTCTTATCCGATGTCCTGTGTGAATTTAAGTATGCTCTCTCTAATTCTCTCTTTCTCTCTTTCTTTCTCTCTCTCGGAGGACCTGAGCCCTAGGACCATGCCTCATGACTACCTGGCATGATGACTCCTTGCTGTCCCCAGTCCACCTGGCCGTGGTGCTGCTCCAGTTTCAACTGTTCTGCCTGCGGCTATGGAACCCTGACCTGTTCACCGGACGTGCTACCTGTCCCAGACGTGCTGTTTTCAACTCTCTAGAGAGCAGGAGCGGTAGAGATACTCTTAATGATCGGCTATGAAAAGCCAACTGACATTTACTCCTGAGGTGCTGACTTGCTGCACCCTCGACAACTACTGTGATTATTATTATTTGACCATGCTGGTCATTTATGAACATTTGAACATCTTGGCCATGTTCTGTTATAATCTCCACCCGGCACAGCCAGAAGAGGACTGGCCACCCCTCATAGCCTGGTTCCTCTCTAGGTTTCTTCCTAGGTTTTGGCCTTTCTAGGGAGTTTTTCCTAGCCACCGTGCTTCTACACCTGCATTGCTTGCTGTTTGGGGTTTTAGGCTGGGTTTCTGTACAGCACTTTGAGATATCAGCTGATGTAAGAAGGGCTATATAAATACATTTGATTTGATTTGTTACAGTCTATAGCAGTGGTGCTAAACCTGCTACTGTCTAAAGTATTGGTAGTAGACCTGTTACAGTCTATTGTAGTGCTACTAGACCTGTTAGAGTCCATAGTAGTGATACTAGACCTGCAAGAGTCTATAGTAGTGGCACAATACCTGCTAGAGTCTATAGTAGTGGTCCTAGACCTGTTACAGTCAAAAATGGCGGTCCTAGACCTGTTACAGTCTATAGTAGTGGTCCTGGACCTGTTACAGTCTAAAATGGCGGTCCTAGACCTGTTACAGTCTATAGTAGTGGTCCTAGACCTGTTACAGTCAAAAGTCATGGTACTAGACATGCTACAGTCTATAATAGTGGTACTAGACCTGCTACAGTCTATAGTACTGGTTATAGACCTGCTACAGTTTATAGGAGTGGTTCTATACCTGCTATAGTCTGTAGTAGTGGTACTAGACCTGTTACAGTGTATAGTAGTGGTTCTAGGCCTGCTACAGTCTATGGTGGTGTCCCTAGACCTGCTACTGTCTACAGTATTGGCCCTAGATCTGTTACGGTCTATAGTAGTGGTACTAGACCTGCTACAGTCTATAGTAGTGGTACTAGACCTGCTACAGTCTATTGTAGTGGTACTAGACCTGTTACAGTCTATAGTAGTGGTACTAGACCTGTTACAGTCTATAGTAGTGGTACAAGACCTGCTACAGGTTAAAGTAGTGGTACAAGACCTGCTTCAGTCTATGTTAGTGGTACTAGACCTGTTACAGTCTATAGTAGTGGTACTAGACCTGCTACAGGTTAAAGTAGTGGTACAAGACCTGCTTCAGTCTATAGTAGTGGTACTAGACCTGCTACAGTCTATAGTAGTGGTACTAGACCTGCTACAGTCTATAGTAGTAGTACTAGACCTACTGCAGTCTATAGTAGTGGTACTAGACCTGCTACAGTCTATAGTAGTGGTACTGGACCTGCTACAGTCTATAGTAGTTGTACTAGACCTGCAGTACTGTTTGACTGCAGTACTGTAGCTTGCCCGTTGAGCTGCTACAGTACACATGAATCTTATCAGAATCAGAATCACCACGTACTTGTACCAGCAATTTGACCTGCTGAAATCGTGCTGACCACAATAAAGGGAACATACTTTCAAAATATATAGAAGTAGAATTTACCCAAAATCCATACAGTATGGTACCAGTCAAAACTTTGGACAGATCTACTCATTCAAAGGTTTTTCTCTATTTGTACTATTTTCCACATTGTAGAAAAATATAAAATATATTTTGATTTGCTTAACCCTTTTTTGGTTACTACATGATTCCATATGTGTTATTTGATAGTGCTGATGTCTTCACTATTAAAGATTCTTAAAAGTAGCCACCCTTTGCCTTGATGACAGCTTTGCACACTCTTTGCATTCTCACAACCAGCTCCACCTGGAATGCTTTTCCAACAGTCTTGAAGGAGTTCCCATATATGCTTAGCACTTGTTGGCTGTTTTTCCTTCACTCTGCGGTCCAACTCATCTCCAACCATCTCAATTTGGTTGAGGTCAGGGGATTGTGGAGGCCAGATCACCTGATGCAGCACTCCATCACTCTCCTTCTTGGTCAAATATCCTTTACACAGCCTGGAGGTGTGTTGGGTCATTGTCCTATTGAAAAACAAATGTTAGTCCCACTAAGCACAAACCAGATGGGATGGCGTATCGCTGCAGAATGCTGTGGTAGCCATGCTGGTTAAGTGTGCCTTGAGTTCTAAATAAATCACTATACAGTGTCACCAGCAAAGCACCCCCACACCGTCACACCACCTCTTCCATGCTTCACTGTGGGAACCACACATGCAGAGATTATCCGTCACTTACTCCGCGTCTCACAAAGACATGGCAATTGGAACCAAAAATCTCAAATTTGGACTCAACTACCAAAGGACAGATTTCCACCGGTCTAATGTCCATTGCTCGTGTTTTTTGGCCAAAGCAAGTCTCTTCTTCTTATTGGTGTCCTTTAGTAGTGGTTTCTTTGCAGCAATTTGACCATGAAATTCTGATTCACACAGTCTCCTCTGAACAGTTGATGTTGAGATGTGTCTGTTACTTGAACTCTGTGAAGCACTTGTTTGAGCTGCAATTTCTGAGGCTGGTAACTCCAATGAACGTATCCTCTGCAGCAGAGGTGACTCTGGGTATTCCTTTCCTGTGGCGGGCCTCATGAGAGCCAGTTTCATCAGAGTGCTTGAGGGTTTTTGCGACTGCACTTGAAGAAACTTTCAACGTTTTTGACATTTTCCAGATTGACTGATGGGCTGTCGTTTTTCTTTGCTTATTTGAGCTGTTATTGCCATAATGTGGAGTTGGTCTTTTACTAAATAGGGCTATCTTCTGTATACCACCCCTACCTTGTCACAACACAGCTGATTGGCTCAAACGCATTAAGAAGGAAAGAAATTGCACAAATTAACTTTAACAAGGCACACCTGTTAATTGAAATGCATTCCAGGTGACTACCTCATGAAGCTGGTTGAGAGAATGCCAAGAGTGTGCACAGCTGTCATCAAGGCAAAGGGTGGCTACTTTGAACAATCTCAAATATAAAATAAATTTTGATTTGTTTAACACTTTTTTGGTTACTACATGATTCCATATGTGTTCTTTCATAGTTTTGATGTCTTCACTATTATTCTACAATGTAGAAAATAGTAAAAAAATTAAGAAAAACCCTTGAATGAGTAGGTTTGTCCAAACTTTTGACTGGTACTGTATATGTATTACAGTTTTTTACAATCACTTTGGCACTAATTTCAGAACCTTGATGTCATTTTTCAAAACTCTAGATGCTAAACTCACAACCAATGATCAAAATGCACATTTTTGAAAACTCTTTCTAATTGCTTGGATATAATTCACATAAAGCTAAGATAATTTGTTCACTGAACTAAAATCACCTGTTCAAAATGACACAACTTAACATCAAAGTATTACCTTTTCAAAATGCAATTCACACATTTCATCTGAGATGACTGTCGATTCATTTCATTACAATGATCTAACTATCAATTAATACAACTGCTCAAAATGATAAGTAACTGTTGCATTACTCTTAATGCATAGTTTTATGGACACTGACAAACAATATTCCATGTTTAGATCATGAAAGTTTCAGTATAACGAGATCCATTGACACCAATTACCATGGAACATGAACCAATTGGACTACATTATCTATGGATGTAATATTTCATCATCATTCTTTATCAGACACTGTTTCTATGGTCCCACGTACCAATTTTCCAGACCATGTTTTCAGATTTGACATTACTGCACACTCACTGGTCACTTTATTAGGTACACTTATCTAGTAATGGATAGTACCCCCTTTTGCCTCCACAACAGCCTGAATTATTCACGGTGTTGTACGTTAAGAGATGCCCTTCTGCACGCCACTGTTTTAAACGGCTGTTATTTGAGCATTTGTGGCCTTTGTTAGCTTGAATGAGTCTGGACATTCTCCTCTGACCTCTCTCATTAACAAGGTGTTTTTGCCCACAGAACTGCCGCTCTAGAGACTGTAGTGTATAAAAATCTCAGGAGGGCAGCTGTTTCTGAGATGCTGGAACCACCATGTGTGACACCAACAATCATACCACGGTCAAAGTTGCTTAGATTACGTATCTTGCCCGTTCTAATGTTTGGTCGATCAACAACTTAAGCTCTCTACTCTATATATTGAGTTGCAGGCAGCCACATGAGTCGCTGTTCGAAGGAGCAGGCTATTTGCGTTAACACGCAGATGTACCTAATAAAGTGGCCGGTGAGTGTAATTGCTTTTCCAATACTGCCAACTCGTTACTGATGATTGATTTCACATTGTGGTACGAGTATATAGTGAAATGAGCGGTATCCACCTACAACAACATAGCGATAACATGAAGCCGGCAGGTGATCCAGGTCACAATAGAGATCAAGCAGTGGGAGGAGGAAGACGAGGAAGACGTGGTGGTCAAAGGAATGGCAGGGGACAAGCACCCCTTCTGAGAGGTGGTCGTGGGCCTCGTTTGAGAGGTTTGGGGAAACGAGGTAGAGGACAAGGCCACGGACCAAGACAGCAAAGAGTGTCCAATGAAATCAGAGCAATAGTTGTAGACCATGTCGTAAATCATGGCAAGACAATGACTGAGGCAGCTACAATTATCCAACCAAACCTCAGAAGATCAACCGTGCCATCAATCATCAGAAATTTCCGCAATGAGAACCGGTAAGTCTTCAGCATGCCCTAAACATTAGGCTACTCTCAATTGTCAAATGACTGTATACTGCATGCCAGTGTGTACCACAGAGTAGGTGATGTGACTAAATGTGTTCTTACTGTAATTTTCCCTGCAGAATTGAGACTAGGCCAAATAGGAGAGGCAGAGGCAAAATTCTGACAGACCAACAAGAGCTGGCTGTGGTCAATTTGGTGCGGGACAGAAATTATATTCGCCTTACAGAAATTAGGCAGCACATCTTGGACAATGACGACATGTTCAACAATGTGGAAGCCATAAGTTTGCTGACTATTGCACGAATGCTGAAAAGGCACCAGGTGTCTTTAAAACAGCTATAGCGTGTGCTTTTTGAAAAAAATGCAGACAGAGTGAAGCAACTGAGAACTGAGTATGTTCAGGTATGTTCAGTTTAAAGATGCCTGTTGTGAAAAATTCCCCAAAAATTCTACGTCATTGTAATCAGTCATTCTCATTCCAAAATATCTTTTTAGAGGGTGATGGAGCTGGTTGTTGACGAAAACCATCACAAAGTCCTCTTTTTGGATGAGGCAGGCTTCAATTTGGCCAAGACAAGGAGGAGAGGTCGGAATTTCATTGGCCAGTGGGCAACCATCCAAGTACCTGGACAACGTTGTCACGGCTGTTGAAGGAAGTGGACCAAGGTGCAGCGTGGTGAGCGTACATTTTATTTTATTTTTAAAAATGACGCCAACAAAACAACAAACGAGAAAACAACCGTGAAGATAAAGGCTATAGAGCCAACAACATAGACAACTTCCCACAAAGACAGGTGGAAAAAAGGGCTACCTAAGTATGGTTCTCAATCAGAGACAACGATAGACAGCTGTCCCTGATTGAGAACCCTACCCGGCCAAAACATAGAAATACAAATAATAGAATATAGAATACCCACCCCAACTCACACCCTGACCAAACCAAAATAGAGACATAAACAGGATCTCTAAGGTCAGGGCATGACAAACGTGGGAAAAACATCAGCATGTGTGCGGCTATATCGGAAGATGGTGTGGTGGGACACAGACCTCGTATTGGATCATATAATGCAGCTCTCCTTGTAACCTACCTTGATGAGCTAAGTCAGGTCTGTAGAGCTGATGGCGTGACCTATGTCATTATGTGGGATAATGTCAGGTTCCACCATGCTCAAATGTTGAAAGCATGGTTTCAGGCCCGTCCACAATTTACCACCCTGTACTTACTCCCATACTCTACTTTCCTTAACCCAATTGAGGAATTTTTCTCCACGTGGAGGTGGAAGGTATATGATAGGCGCCCTCACCAACAAGCCACCCATCTCCAGGCCATGGATGACACATGCAATGACATCACAGCAGACCAGTGTCAGGCCTGGATTCGCCATGCCTGGAGATTCTTCCCAAGATGTTTGGCTAATGAAAACATCCATTGTGCTGTGGATGAGAACCTGTGGCCAAATGCACAAGACAGAGTTGATGGAAATATAGAAGTACAGTAATCAATCCTTTGTTTTGCTTTTTACAGTAAGTCAGGTGAGGAACACTGCAGTTTACGTTTTACTGTCGTTTTTTATTTTTTGTAGCTAATTATTTTTGCTTTGGTTCAGAGAAACCTATGTTGTGATTTTATTGTATTTCATCAATAAATTTCAGATTTTGTTCAATGATTCCACTGTGTCTGTAGTATTCTCTCTACTAGTCCTTTTACAGTGATGTATTTACGTGTAGTACCATAATGAAACATGTATCACATATTTTGTACTACAATATTTAACAACTACACAGTGAAACTATCAGTATCTTGTGTGTGGGTGATCTAAATGAATGTTCCTATGGTATTTCATGATAAATTAGTTATTTGAACCGATGATTCTGCAAGTGCAAGGTTTCTTTAAAGATATGAATGCACAATGCAATGTTTTGAACATTGGACAGCCTGTGTTACAAGTGTTGACCGTTTTGAGTTTTGTGTCTAGAGTTTTGAAAAATGACCACCAGGTTCTGAAATTAGTGCCAAAGGGATTGTAAAAAACTGTAGATTTGGGAAGATCTCCCTCTTATCATGTCATACACTTTCTCTATAGGCAGCAAGGCCACTTTAGTAGCTGTGTTTCCTATCTATCACTTTGATTGACTGATCATCGCCCGTCTGTTTTAGGGGTTATTTTTAGGGGTTAACAACCTGTTAGAACTTCATAGAGACAGACGTAACAAAAGCCTCAGCGGCACTATAGACACTGTTGTTGTTTGGGATACATTAGCGCTCCATCACCTTGTCACATATTTTCAAAATACTGTATGGCTCGTCTGTGCTCCGGGACTGACCTTGTGACCCCACTTCCTCTGAGGAGAGTTAAAAGTGAGTAAGACAGAATCACAGTGGTGAAGACATTCTGGCTTTGGTGTGTGTGTGTGTGTGTGTGTGTGTGTGTGTGTGTGTGTGTGTGTGTGTGTGTGTGTGTGTGTGTGTGTGTGTGTGTGTGTGTGTGTGTGTGTGTGTGTGTGTGCGTGCGTGAAAGTAAGATCTTTAACATAACTTCTGCTAACTTCCTGCTCAACGTGCTTATTGTGAAGTGAATTTTTATTCTCTCATCTTTTTAACCGACTAAACCGTCTCATATTGCGCAACTTCATAACAGCAAATTAATGGAGGGCTTGGAAAGAGAAGTGGAAAACTACTCCTTTATGTTTTCATCCAGCCACCCTCGCCTGCTTCCTAACCTCCTTTTGCAGCATGCTACCTTTTCACACTCACAATGCTATCTCATCTGGTGCTTCCCACTGTACCACCCAAGTGGGATGGCTCAGAAATGAAAACATCCTAATCCTCTCCCTACATCTTAAATGGACCCTCATTCAGATAAGTCCGCCTTTTCCCCAGTCTTCACACAATGTCCATTCAGTTCTGGTGATCTGGGAGAAAAGAGTGCATCCCTAGCCATCCGAACACTGTGGCTACACATCTCTGTCAATAGATAGATAGATAGATAGATAGAGAGATAGAGAGATAGAGAGATAGAGAGATAGAGAGATAGATGAGAGATTGCTCAGGGATGAGATGCTTGTGGTTGAATATATAAAACCTGCAGGTGAGATACAGGCACCCTATTCTCTATGGGCCCTAGTTATAAGTAGTGCCATATAGGGAATAGGGTGCTATTTGGGAATCTCACCGAATCTCCATTAACTCTTCACGACACCTTTCTAATTATACAGTACCAGTTGTTTCTCGAGTATCACAAAGCATGGCATCAGGTTTGAAAAAACAACAAAGATCTGTATCATCACCAGATTGTCTGTTACAAAGCTGTAATGAAGCTCTCCAACTGAAGAGGAATGTTAACAGAGTAGATCCAACCTGTCATTAATGGTCATGTATGGCTATGGGATTGGTCGGTCTTCAACCCTGACTTCTGTCCAATAGGACCACCAGATCATTGTCCCAGGATGTTAATCTTTAGGATCGACTGGAGAAGCTGGGCTTTGTGGCATCAAGAGAAACTCACTAAATATTTGGTTTGGGGATTAGGGGTGCAAAGCTTTTAAAATAGTTCTGCTGAGGATGAGGAGAGGGATAGTTGGCTCTTCCGGCCACATGAAGCTCTCAGATTTCCTGACACAGGTAATGTAAAGCCCCTGTTTGCGTCCCAAATGGCACCCTATTTCCTATAAAGTGCCGTATGGGTATATGAAATAGGGTGCCATTTGGGGCGCAGCCCCTCTCTCCTGAGACCTGTAGGTGCCACGCTGCTTACATGCTGTAAGGTCACATGCCCTGGGAGCCCCTCTATGACACAGAAAGAGGCAGACAAATGTTGTTTTTCAGTATAGTATGTATATTGTTGCAGGCACATTTAAATGATCTACGCACCTTTTAAAGGCACCTCTCTTGGAATGAAAATGGCTTTATTACAAAAAACGTTTTAATGATTTGTGCTTGAATAACCGAGTCACACAACAATACTGTAGTTCATACATTTCTATTTGACATGGGTCCCCAGATCCTCAAAAAGTTCTACAGTTGCACCATCGAGAGCATCCTGACTGGTTGCATCACCGCCTGGTATGGCAACTGCTTGACATCCGACCATAAGGCACTACAGAGGGTAGTGCGTATGGCCCAGTACATCACTGGGGCCAAGCTTCCTGCCATCCAGGACCTATATACTAGGCGTTGTCAGAGGAAGGCCCAAAAAATTGTCAAAGACTCCAGTCACCCAAGTCATAGACTGTTCTCTCTGCTACTGCACAGCAAGCGGTACCGTAGCGCCAAGTCTAGGTCCAAAAGGCTCCTTAACAGCTTTTACCCCCAAGTCATTAGACTGCTGAACAATTAATAAAATGGCCACCCGGACTATTTGCGTTGACACCCCCCCACTCTCTGTTCATTATCTATGCATAGTCACTTTACCCCTACCTACATGTACAAATTATCTCGACTAACCTGTACCCCCTCACATTGACTTGGTACCGGTACCCCCTGTATATAGCCTCGTTATTGTTATTTCATTGTGTTAGTTTTTTTAGTAAATATTTTCTTAACTCTATGTTCTAAACTGCATTGTTGGTTAAGGGCTTGTAAGTAAGTATTTCACAGTAAGGAATACACCTGTTGTATTTGGCGCATGTGACAAATAAAATTTGATTTGATTGCATTTCACTTTGGCTGACATTGTGGACAGGTTTGAGGCCTAACCCTCAATCTCCCCCGCTGTCCGATAACTCAGTCACCTCCAGTGAAGCACTCCTTACAGGCCAAACAAAGCGTATCATTCTTATCGGGCATGTAGCTACTGGTCACGCTGTCATACGCCATGAAAAGATCTGCCTCCAAAATGGCACCCTATTCCCTATGTAGGGCATTACTTTTGACCTGGTTCCATATGGACACTATGCACTATGTAGGGAATAGGATGCCATTTGGGAACCAGACAAGATCTGCCTATGATGTTCACTAATCACTGCGGTTATCATTCTCCCTCTCTTTCTCTCTCTCTCTCTCGCTCTCTTCTGTGATTGGCCAAGTCCTTATACTCTCAGTCAGAATAGCTCAGTTTCTAGAACTAGCACTTCAAGCATCATCCAGGAGGCTGCTGGATGTGAGGTTAGAACATTTATGTAGAAGTCTGTGAAGACATATTGTGCTAGCTACGGTACTACTGTACCTGTAAACGCCTCTGTTTTACTCTGCTTAGTGATTAGGATTACAGACATAATGCTGACTCTGGCTCCAGTTCTCTTCCAGTATTGGGCTAATTGTTCCCAGTCTTTGCCTCCAGTCAGTGATAATGTCCTCTTGGGAGTGTGTTAAATGATCTACACACTGTTGAGTTGGGATGCATCCCAAATGGCACCCTAAATACAGGAGGCCAGGGGTATTCAACGCTTAGCCTACGAGTTCCAGAGCCTGCTGGTTTTCTGTTCTACCTTATAAGTAATTGCACCCACCTGGTCTAAATCAGTCCCTGATTAGAGGGAGCACAATTAAAAAAACGCAGTGGAACTGTCTTTGAGATCCAGAGTTGAGTTTGAGGGCAATAGGCTATTCCCTATATATTGCACTGGTCAAAAGTGAGGCAGTATAAAGGGAAAGGGTGCCATTTGGGACGCATGCTTGGAGACATAACGCGTGTGTCAGCGTTGTACCAGGGTTAGACCGGCAATGGCGATCTGATTTAGCCATTAGGGGCAAGGCACTCACACGGCACTATCTCCAACTGCCATCGGCATGGCAACAAAGAGGTGCTGATAGGAGAAAATAAGGATGACGTTGGCAGGCGAACCCTGGGTGGTGGCTCCTGGGTGGTGGCTCCTGGCTCAGACTCATTTGGGGAGTTTTGAGGTCAATTATAGGGGCACTGACAGGGCGTGTGGCAATGTGAAAGACATCCAGATAGTTCAGATGGAATTTGTGATTGTCCTGAAAAACGTGAACTCTTTCCCCTCTCTCTCATGCGATGGCTATCAGCCTTGTGTACATTAAAGATGTTATCAGACCGTAGAGGCATTCCAGAAGGTTTTTCAAGGGCAGTAACCAAGGCGAGATCAATGGACACCATCTCTGATCTAACGTTGCCCTTTGCTAAGCTGTTGTGTTTGCACACAAAAAGGGATACTTCAGTTGAGCTACCGAACCCTGCTACGTATTTGTGATTTTAACAGTCTGAAAAACAAGTTGGGCTTGGTTTGCAATATGCTTTTGCGAACATACTTTTAAGGGGAACATCAGGATAAACTTTGACCATTTCTCATAATTTAGTGATTTTCTTATTTTATGTCTTGTTGAGAGATCGGATTCAACCACAGTGTTGGTACAAAAAATATCTGTATTCATTAGTTATTTTTCTTGTAACCTCATGATGTATGAGATTTCGATTAGCGTCTCATGAAAATATTAATACCGTGATCAAATTAAACTTTGGTGAAGTGTATCTCTCTTTAGAGGGTGTGTGTCCAGGCCTAAACGTTTTGAATCTGTATTAGACCTAATCAAGTGTTTTATCACCATTTTTTTAAGTGTCTTAGTATTTTCCCAAAAATATTTAAAAGTTCAAAAATGAGATCATGAACTGTAAGATAAGTATTTAACCTATTTAATTTATGTAGTTTCATTATTTCACAGTTTGTTGTGCATTCACTGTTGTTTCAATAAATTGATTGCTTCCTTAATATAGTTCACATAGAGTCATTTTCTGAAGTTTGGCTTGTTATGTTCATTAAATAAGGAAAAGCCCTAGCAGCGCAGTGCCAACCCTGGTGCATCTTTTACTGGACGTTGTTGGCATCTGAACAAGAGATCAGAGAACTCTCTGAGAGTGCTGAGAGGAAATGATGTCATACATGGAACCCAGAAGTGGGGCCAGTCATTGGAGGGAGGGAGGGTTGGAGGGAGGGAGGTGTAGTGTGTGTAGTGTAGTGTAGTGTGGTGCTGGACTGGGTTTTCGACGAGACTAAATCTCAGATGTGAAAACGCTGAGAGAATTATTAGACGTCTCTCACTGCCTCACAGAGACCTAGTCACTGTTGTCTCAGAACCGAGACTCCAACTCTTTCTTGCATACATTACTGTATCACAGGTCTACAAACACATTTAAACGAGATTGGAGATCTTGTTGGTACCTTTTGGGGACCTCTATTATTTGTAAATCCCTGAAGGTAGGTGAATACTTCTGAGATTATATAATGGTATTGTAGCCAGGCAATGTGGTATATTTCAAAAACTAAGATGGCGTCATCTGTGGGGAACAAAAGGGTGAGAGTTGTCTTTAGTCTGACAGGTTAATCTGTCATAATTGATAGCTGATGCTCCGTGTTTGCAACACAAAATGGTGTTTCTGTTTCAGAGTAATTAGTTGGAGAGGTGTTTGGTGGTGGGTACGTAACTCTGGGATAGATGCATCTCTTGAGTGGTATTCTAGTTCTGACTGAGAAGCAACCATGCATTCAGACGGAACGACATAACATTTAGTCACGCACCTATCATTCACTTCAAGCAAGTTCATCATCCCCCTAGACAAACAAGCACAAAATTCTATCTACAGTACAGTCAAATTGAGCAATTCTGCTGGTGGTGGTAGTGAGGACACACAAGCACACACTCACAAACGTACACACACACACACACACACACACACAGACACAGACACAGACACGCACGCACGCACGCACGCACGCACGCACGCACGCACGCACGCACGCACGCACACACACACACACACACACACACACACACACACACACACACACACACACACGCGGTTGATTCGTCCAGATTTCCCATAAACTTTTCTTATTTATTGGCTCATGCTAATGTTAGTATAATCAAGATGGGGATAATTTATGAGAAGAGAGGAGGAGTGGGACAACATTGTATCTCAAGCAGCAGCCAAAATGCTGCCCGCTGGTTTTGGGATGTCTGTCTGGTAGACTCACCTGCGTTTATTTGCTCTCTCCTCAAATTTCCACAGGAAAGGATGAAAAGAGGGTCAGAGCTGACTTTGAACGTCAGACATCTTTTGAAAAGGACTCAGGATGAGGTGGACAGCAGCACTTCCTCAGCTCTCCTGACACATACCTTTTGTTGAGGGCCCGAGAATGAACACGGTAACCCGAGCCGAGGCATGGTCACTTGAGAAGATGGGGGCTGACCGGCAGTATGCTGCTAGCATTTCTCAAGAAGAAGATCTTTTAGCATTGGATTGTGTTTGCTTTAAAGGTCTTGACCATCAGATAGATATTGCTTTAGGTTTGACGCTTTTTAACATCAAAGACACACCATCTTATATATAAATATTTTGTGTGCAAGTGAAGAATATACACCTTTTTTTATGTCAGTATACTGAAATGAATTAAATTTGAATTTATTTGCATTTATTCAAATTATATTACTTTTTACTTTTTACTTTTTACTAATATCTCAAATCTGGGCTGTGTTGTGCAGACTGAGAGTAACGTGTACATCTCTAGCGGGGGGCAGAAGGTGGCTTGTGGTTTCATGCTCTGCCGCCTGTCTTAGTCCTGGCGCCTTGATTCTTTGCTGCTGAGAGGGAGACATTTAGACAGTGTGTCTTGGAATGGAGGTGTGCCCTGTACTATAATACCGTTTGACACGGCAGAGATTAATGTGGCCCTGCCTCAGGGCGTGGAGAAAAACTGCTCGTTTGCGAATTCATATGCTTCCTTACGACCCTACATAAAGGTACATCGTAATTGATATGACGGCAAGAAAAACATATGCTGTTAGATGTACTTACAGGATACATTATTTTAGTCTGTGTGTACAATACAAACGTGTGTGTGTGTGTGTGTGTGTGTGTGTGTGTGTGTGTGTGTGTGTGTGTGTGTGTGTGTGTGTGTGTGTGTGTGTGTGTGTGTGTGTGTGTGTGTGTGTGTATGCAGATTGATGTTGTCCTCAGAATAACCGCCAGTGTTGATATGCTCAGTTGTGTGGGCAGTCAGTCAGTCAATCAAAGTCGTAGGCTGTCAATCTGAAAGCTGCTGACTCACCTTATGGCACACAGAGTAGGCAATGGGGATGTTCCAGGGAGGGAGGAAGGGAGGGAGGGAGGGATCAGGGAGGGAGAGAGGGGCATTATCAACATCCTCAATGACTCAAGCCCCTCTCAGCCACTATTGTAAACAACGGAGCAGTGCTTCGTCTCAGGCCCAGTGTTTCTGTCAGACGTGTGCTCAGTAAGGCTCAGACTTGTCCCAGTAATGACATACCTCCATTCAGCAGTAACTGTTTGCTGGAGGATCACCTTACATTGCTCATTACCTGTCTGCAGGAGGCTACTGGACTCGCCTCAGCAAAAAAACATCAATATAGACTTTATTCAAAGTGAGAAAATGTTGAATATATAGGTACAAAATCCTAACCTTTTCTCCTGCATTAGAGGCTGGGAGCTCACAGAGTGCTACATCCACACGCACACTTGATGTAATAATGCTATTACAAATGGGGATAATCGTCGAGTAAATATGTGCTGAATTTTTGCAGAATTACTACTAGTCAAATAAACACTATGAGCAGGAAATGATCATGTTAGATAATTCTATTTAATGTCATCTCATCTGTATGACATGTACTTGCCTCAACACTGTAGATGACAGTTTTACTTTTCTAATTTGGCATAGCAGCAGATTGAACACTAAGAAGGAAATTGAGAATAGTCCCTCAGGTTAAGACACTGCATACATTCTGATAGGATAGACCTACTACACAGTCAGATCGTTTGCCTAATGAATGAAAGCACGTGTACATTTAAATAGCTTGACTCACACCATAACACCTCACAGAAATACCCATAAGGACACACATACCCAGGTCCATACATTGAAATAGTATACGGCTCTGCATACACCATATATTTTGTCCTCCACCTGTCTCAGCAGTCCTATAGTGTGTCTCAGGACAGGCATCGTTTTCCACTTTGGGGTGGTGAGGTGGTGTTGATTGCAGAGGAGACACACTGGACTGTGATGGATGAAGCTACATGCTGCAGCTCCCCTTCCTTTGTGTTTATGTCCATCACCAGGTGTCCATGGTAACCCTACCACACACGTCTCTCTCTACATGCCCCTGCTACTAACGACTTCCTGTCTGTCTTTCTGACTATTGTCCAAACAGTCAACCTGCTCACCCTGAGTACAGCATCCTACTAAACCTTTTGTTAAAGTTAGTTTCTTATACAGTACATGACATAATCTGACAACTACCTCAATCCAATATCAAAACTTTGAAGCGCATTTCACCAACATGTTCATTCATTTGTTCATTTACATTTTTCAAAATATGGATGTAAGGATAAACAAACTCAAACAACAAAGGTGAACTACCGGCACCTGGATTGTGTTATGTATATTTCTGTTCAGAATGTCCCACATGATCTCATCCTCGAGAGTTCTGTGGCTTGGCTTTGGACTGGGTTATAGCCACCGCACAGACAAACTGCAGACTAGGGATTGTTAAAAGTAAGCGCCTAACAAAACTATATTTTCCACTTCCACTAACTCTATTTTCATAAAGTTTTCTACGTTAGTATTTTAAGTCCTATATGCATATATAAAAATTCCTAAAGTGCTCTCTGTTTATGCCTCAAAAGCTCAACTAGGCCTCTGTGTTCATCCTGGAAATGTTGTCAGCTCTGTGACCTTAAACAAGTATTCTTTTTTAAAGACATAGGTCTATCTAGTTAAATAAAGGTTAAATAAAATGTCAAATCTTACATAACCAGGCGAGAAGTTAATATATCTTTAGTCTTGTACAAGAATGTCCTATAATATTATAATTATAATAACAATAATAATTATAATTCACATGGATGTGTTGGATGACATGTAATCATATTAAAACATAAATGTTATATAAATAAATACATGAATGTTCATGTACATATTATTCACAATAATAAGTCCTTGTAGTGATAATGAATTTCAGTAGCCTTGTAGTATTTCGAGAAGGGTTTGAGTTGGATTCATTTCAATATGCTACGTTATATCAAGTAGGACTACCATTCACACTCCTAACGTGATATAGAATAGAATAAAGTAGATAGGTTAGGCCTAAGTGATAATAATATAGGATAAATCTTTTCGATTTCGATTAAGCATTTAGTCTACACTTTCTAGCTATTTGGCCTATAGCTCACAACGATTGAATTGTTGAATACACTTTTGATACAAATTCAGTTGAACAGATGCACACTGTAAACTGGAATAAACAAATATTAAAAAACAAATGTGCATATGGAAAAATGTTGCTGGGAATGTGTCCAGTCTGCATGGTTTCATCGGTTGGTGATAGTTTGCTCACAGTCAACAACTTCTCAAATCCAGGCTCCAATATTTTCTGAAGATTGAAGACAACACAGTATGCTGTCCCAAATTGAGCTACATTTACAAATATCAATTTTAAGCGTCATAAATGCTACTCTCGGCGTAGCATTATTAGCTTTAGATGTACCTATATCCTTCTGTGATTGTTGATGCAACCGGTGCGTAACCGCAGTTGCGCACGCATGACTTGCATTTCTGCCTGATGTTTCGATTGATCAGGTGCTTCAGACGTTTGTGTAGTGCCAGTTGTGATACTACTGTATGTTGATTCTTGGATTATCGGGTGTTTCGTGTTTGTCTTGGAATAGGCTATCCAACAGAGGTGTCGCTCTATGATTTTTGTCATGGTCTGGTGCCACAAATAAGAAGGGCGTTTAGGTCTTTATTTTTGACTGATTGTTTGGTAACTATATTGCGGTCCTGCGTCCGTAGCCAGATAGAGTGAGAGATAAATAAATCTGTCCGGGTGGTAGCATCTGGTCAAAGGTATACAGAGTGAGACCTCGGGAGCAAAGTTGTTATACTAAACCATTAAAGCTATTATACCAATCACAATTTCATAATTTGACCAGTAGCCAACAATAGGCGCAAAGCTGCATGAATTAGGGAAATCCAAATATGTCGAAATAGGCATTTCCCGTTTAGCATGCCTTTATTAAGCACAGTTATAAAAAATATACATAATACAGTTTTTGCGGATGTCATTTACAAAATTACAAATACATGATATTGTTCACATTTTGAACTTTCCCTTTCAGTCCATAATAACACGTTTGTTTGAACACACCCAGCATGCACGCCTATTAGCCATATCCGTCGTGGAAACAATGTGACCTCAGGGAAATTACATAATTCGTTTTACGAAATTTCGATTTGGGATGCGTTTTGGATGAGTGAAATGAAAAATATATAATAATGAAGTCCTAACCAACACCACTGCATTATTGCAGGTGAACAAGACTATAACAACATTCATGTCTACATTCGATTATTTTACAATTGTATTGAACTGCAATGCAATTACACTGAATGATGTTTGAAATGTATGCTCGTCACTTACTGGTGGATTTCTTGAAAATTCGCCCATAATTTTATGCCTTTTCTGTACATTGCCTATTTGAAGAGAGCTTGACGGTCCGTTGGGCTCGTTGGGTCATTAAGCTGAGGTCGGGAGGGAGAGTCCGTGTACGTTCAACGCCTCGTGCTGGTGCTTGCTCAAGGGACTGTGAGGTTTTCTGTCTCCTGTGAAAAACAAACAACAGATACAGTATGTTTCTGGAACAAATAAGTCGTAATTCAGAACAGTGAGCACACATAACCATGTCAACTATAGGTCAGGTCCCAATGCCCTAGCAAGATTAGATACCTAGACTTGTTTCTCATCTGATAGAGATCAAGGTTATTGGACTGTCATACCTAGGTGTATAAAACGGTGATGGAATTATATGAATGTGTCCATTGCATTGGACAAATTTGAGGCCTACCATATGTAGCAATGTTTTATTCTTCACACAAATATTATCTTCACAAAAGTATAAGCAGGCATGTAACTGCCATCAAAATGATTGCCCTACGATAAACAGCAGGGTATGGATAATGTAGGTTAGTCAAATATTTCATTTAGAATTATACTAATTGGCTTAACATTAATAGGCTTATCTTTCTTCAGAATTTCGATTTTGTTCAAATGAAGTCGAATGTGGTTGGAAATGACACCGCTAATTGCACGGCTGTTGTCATTTATATCAAATTACCTCAATTACATTTTTATCCGTAAAAAAGGTTATGATATTGTGGAAATCATGTAGACCTATCAATGCAAAATCAAACCTTCCCTACAGGCCTACTCGTCGTTGAAAAGCAAACGCACAACCCTTGAAAATAGGAATATATAACGTTGCCTAAAAAGTATTCGCAAATTAAATAGACATAATTTGAACATCATAGCTAGCTAATTGTAACATTATTTAATGAACATGTAAATGTTTGGAAAAATGTGGTCTATATCGTTAGGCTAATAGCTATCATATAATTCAACTATTATTAATAGGTTCTTCAAGACCACCTACACCAAAGGCCTACAGTCATCGCCAGAGGGTATGAAATGCTATTGCTGTAGGCCTACTCTGTACATTTACACTGACTTGATACCATAATGACTTGCACAGTAAATAAAGTAACCTTCTCTCAAAGAACTCAATGGTTTCCTTATCAGTCGCCCAACACAGCCTGCTCTGTTGTTTATGCCCGAAGCTTCCGTTGTATGTAGCATTTAGGCCATAGGCCTATATAAAGGCCTATATATATATAAAATACAAAATGATCTAAATGTCAACCGTTGTCATCCTCGACCACCTAATTAAACCTATACTGTTATGTCGTCGGGTTTCGACCCACGGGGCCTAATCATTTTTTTGACGAGTTGCATTTAAAAATAGATGGTTTTTGATTGACAGCTGCATATATGTGTGCCATTGTGCTTAATTAAAATATCCGCTGGAAGATTTGAAACCTAAAAAAACAACTTGCTTAGTTACCTTCTCGTGATGAGTGTTTGAAAGACATTGCCGTGTGGAGGTCTCCACCTTGCATGGTTGCTCCGCTGTTGGGGTGGGCCAGGCTTGCGCTCTGAGACTGCCAGTGGTGTCCTGTTGTCATGTAGTTAGCTGCTGGCCCACCATACACCCCGTATTGGTTTGGGGGAGAGTAGGCACAAGCAGGTACATAACTAGATAGGTTTGAAGAAGACTGAAAAAAACGGAAGAAAAAAAACGTTTAAGCACAGCAGAAGCAAAACGCCCCAAAACGTTTATATGCATGCATATATTTACAGTGGACATCTTGTGGAAACGGATTTCTGATCAAACTATGAACATATTCGTTGTTTATGTATTTGTTTCATAATTGTACCTGATGATACTTAATGTCTGCCTCTAGGGAGGATTTCTCTATTCCGTTGACGCCATGGGCAGAGGAAAAAGTCGCTCTGTTAACGCTCGCCCACTCCTCCATTTTTGATTGGTACCCCTCTGCTCCAGCAATGGCTGTGGAAAATATTTCAGTGTAGAATATAACATTATTAGGCTAACAAACCAATGTACGTTTTTATTCGATATGAAGCCAACTCAGTTGAGCATTTTAAACAATGTATTTTGGGATCTAGCTCTTGTGTTAAGAACATTCCTTTTGCTAAAATACAGGATGGTAGTGAACATTTTATGATAAACAGATGTTTTTTATTAAATTCTTGGGGAAATTATCTGATAAACACACACTTCAACCAATCTTTATTTGATCAAATCAGATCGAATGTTTGTGGCCACAACGTTTTTAATGCCATGTTTTTTGTAAATTCTTGAGATTTTAGAACAACATATTATATGACATTATTGCTGATGTAACTCCTATAGGTTTGTAGTTTGGCCTGTTGGACCTGTTGGTCTCATGCGATTATAATGCTATACTTTGAAGAGAAACAATAAGATATCCGACATAAAATAAGACGTTTAGCCTAATTAACGGACTACATAATGGACTACGAGGTCGTTGTAGAAATATGAATAGGCCAAACCACAAAGTAGGACTCACACTGATAGGCCTATACGTAAGCTATTTCCCCATCGACACAGTTCAAAATGATTTTGCATTTATAGCTTATAGCAGATGTGCCATTTGGCTCCTTTATCAATATTATTATCCAAAATTATACATTAGGCCTATTCAGCCCATATTAACTTCTCACTATTTACAGTTAGGCCTATATCGTTATTATATTTGTCTATCCCTGTTGTTGACTATACGTTTGTTGTTTTAAATTGTTTCTCATTAATGTGAAATAATCTGATATATCTGTGTGATTAACAAGCCACACTGACTGATGCATAAATGTACCAATGTTATTAATTTGAGCGCTCAATGGACAATGCTGCTGCGTATGAGAAAACAACTCAGCTGCAAGAGTAACATACATGCACAATATTTGATTTTGTCACCTACCTGAGGGGTCCATGAAGGCTCGAATGCCCAAAATGTTGCTGACTGTGTGCACCGAAGGCCATCCATGACGGGAGAGGCTGACATGGCCCGCTGTGATGGGTACACCGTGACCGCTGCCAATTTTAGTCCCAGTGGGTGACATTGCACTGGGGTATGAGTACGGGTACATGTGGTTGTAGGATAGCTGAGGATGGGTTGGCTTGCTGTTCTCATACTGGCCCGGCTGAGAAAGATTTCCTATTTTGTTGCGTAAAATGCGGCTTATGGAGCTGACGGAGGGAACGTTATATTTATCACAAACTGCATCTGCAAGAAGCCTGTCCCTGATCTCCCAAGCAAATATTCCAGGGTCTCCTTGTTTGTAATCCCTTATGCTTTTCACCACGTTGGGTGTTGTGACCCGGGGTTTACTTCCTCCTATGGCACCGGGCAATATCGAACCCGTCTCGTTATACCTCGCTAGTATCTTGCTCACGCAGCCATGAGAGACTCGAAGCTGTCTACTGATGTCACAGGGTCGTATTCCAAGTTGAGCTAATTCCACGATTCTGATCCGAATCGAATTTGGAAGTGGTCGCCCGTTGACAAATACCCCGCCAAGCTGGTTTACTTCTCCATATGTTTGATCTGCAAGAAACAAATAAGGAATTGCATTGATGTGCATAGACTCGACATAGCAACATTACGGTGTTTTAAACAATAGCCTGTTTAGCCTAGCCTAGCATAATGCCCACTCAAGTTCCAGAAAAGTCATTCCCTCTCCTTGATTTAATCTATATCACTCAGACTGTTATGGCTCTCAACTACAATGTTCTCCAACCTATTATGCTCTCAAACATCGTCAAGCAGTTCACTCCAAATGTGTCTGAAAAATAAAATTGCCTATGAAAATGGAGACATGGACACTGCCACTGGAATGATAGAAGGACGCACGATTTGAGGACAAGCTAGTAGGCTACAATATAAAGCTAAAACCTAATGCATTCACATCTCTATTTATGCAAACATTATCTCCTGACGAGTCAAAGATCCATGCAAAATGAATAATGAGTGCTTACCCATTGCTTTTGGTTTGAGATGTTTTCCTCTACCAGTTGCCAATGGTCGAAAAGTGCTGTCTTCACCCTTCTGCACATGAGACGAGGAAAATTGTTTTTCTGTGCGTTTTTCCTTCAGCTCTGCTCTTGCATTTCTGGTAAGATGATCTAAAACGGCGTGTTTGGGCAAAGGGACTGAAATGATCTTTGTCCCATAAGGGGAAATGTGTCCATCCCGAAGGCTCAAGTGTGCGCAGATTAATTTGACGCATCCATTACGTCAATCTTTCCCCATTTCATTGGTCTCCTCCTCCGTGTGTATTCTAGCCTAGCTACTCCACCGAATCTTTTCCGGTTTTTAGAGTTTAAGCTACACTCTTGGAACTCGGAGAAAACATGCGCTTGGAAATTAAAATCCAAACAAAAAGCTGTTCTCCACGACAAGGATAAATATACTCTTTAAAGATAGGCCTATTTGATTATTAAAATGGATAGAATTAACATGTAATTATGGGCCATTATTTTTAATGCATTTACTGATTGATCATATGCTGTGACATTTTTTGGCCGTGATACAAGTTTGCATTATACATTTCATTTGCAAGGGTATTAGCATTTTTATCCATCCGAAAAGTTACCACAATTAATGAAACGTGGACTGGATGGAAGTCATGACCCAATAAAGATTTGTGCTAAACACACATGAAAAATCGGCATTTTAGTTTGAAAAAAGCAATATTTACCTACCCTTTAATTGCAATTAATTGAATCTGCGCACAATGGTCATATGGAAACAACACTCAATTCATTCGGTTTCTATGCAATTTCTGGTTTAGTACAGACCTATTCGAGCATCGATATTTGAGGGATCTTTGGTGTGTTTGATTGAGTGAGAGTGATGATTAGGCCACTTTGGTTACCCATGGCTAAGGAAGGCTATGTGATACATTGGGCACATGGCAGATGGATTAGTCTGCTATGATGTGGAGCATACAGTATGTGAGGCCTACATCTTTCTGTCCTAGGCTATTTAAGACTATTGCTTCTATGCGTCGTGAAGTTGGAGCCTTTTATTTTCCAATAAATCGTATGGCTATTGAAACGCAAATTGATTTAAATTGATTGATTATGATTGCTATTTCAAACACATTTATAGCCTACTCTTCACACCAACAAAATAAGCAAAATATTTAGACGTTTTTGAATGCCCAGAGGGTCTGTGACAAACGTCTGTTTTTTTTTAACGGTAAATCTATTTTTAAGGATACATTGCTGTTCACCCGACCATGCTAATTACAGTGGTTGCATGATGAATATTTGGCATGTCCTGTATTTTGGTCTTTGCCACTCTTTTCCTCTGAAGAACTATGTAAATCGTTTATTGGTCCACACTATTTCTTGTTTGCCTAAACAAATGCAACAGTTTTTTCCGTTATATGCCTATTTTCAGCAAGAAGGCGTTGTTTTATTTACTACATTTATATTGTTTTACATATATTCATTAACATTTATATAACTATTGATCTGCCCTGATATATGTGCATTGGCATATAGGATACAGGTAGGCCTATTTAACATTTAAAATATAAAAGTGTTTTGTTTTGTAAGATAGTCCTATATGGGCATACTGCGAGGTTCTTTTCTATTTAAACGACAAGGCCTGCCCCTGAAAGTAGGCATATACCCGTTAAACTGGTATGGTTTCAATTGTCTTTATTTATTTATTTATTTTATTGAGAAAATCTCTGTGACTCCTTTTTTGAATTGAATGTTTATGGGGATGGTGATCTCATAGTTAAGTCAGACGACTTGATCAAGACAAGGGGCGTGCATGGCAAGACATCACCGCAAATATGTACTGCGCAGTATCCACACCTGCAAACATAGCCAGGTGCTTATCAACTGATCTTTTGTTAAGAATTTGATAAAGGTTACCTGTAGTATGCATTGCACATAGTTCAAAGAAAGACACTCCTGGTTTTGTCATTTGATTGTAGTTCTCAATAGATCGATATGCTCATCCATGATCTTGGTTTGATGTGATGTGGGTTTGGAGCTGAGGTCTGATGCGTTCAGAAAATGTAGGTTCTGCAACATATTCATTTTCAAGCCTTTCATTTTCTCAAGAAAATATTGGCATTGACAGTTCTACATAAATATAATTCCATTCAATTAGTATGCAGTCTACAAAATTAAAGACAGTCCAATGTTTCTTTTTTGGATACTCTGTAGTTAGAGATGAGATCCATCTCATGTTTTCCCTGTTGCATTAGCCTGTCTGTGGGGTCACTGACTGGGTCCTTCTGCTGCCAGGACTTGGCTGTGCAGTTCTCTGCTTCCCCCAGATGAGGCTGTGCTCATCATAGAATTGGACAAATTGGACACGTTGCCCTGGGATGAGCTACTTCTGTACTCCTTACCACAGTTGCCAAATATCAGAACTCAACATCGAACAGATCATGCAAAATGCTTTTGAGTGATTTTGGACCATTTTCAATGATGTTGACTACTTTAAACATCTTCTCCAGAACCGCTGGACCGATTGGAACCAAATTTGGTATATAGCATCTATGTACCCATGTCTTAAAATATTTTCCAGGCCTCTAGCTCAAACATTATGGCTGCTATGAGCCAATGAGCTTGCATGAATGGTTTTGACTGTCCAGCAGCGCCAGCGTGCGACTAAACTGAACCATATTTTACAGGTTAGCTAGACTCAAATCCCTGAGCATGTGTGCCAAATGCAATCACTCTGAGTCAAACAGATCAAGAGATATAAACATGTGCCCTTTACAGCACCACCGTGTGGTCAATCTGAATGTGCTTGCATATGTTGAGTCTTAACAGTGTTTGGAACATGTGTACCAAGTTTTGTTACAATACGAATATCTTTGTCTAATTTATATGCATTTGTGTGCAAGACCACACCCATGTGAATGTTGTTTGACATACTAGTTTGGAAAATATTGCGTCAATAGATGCTAAATATAACTGTAAACTGGTCCTCCCTGTATACCCGTCGCAAGACCCACTGGTTGATGCTTATTTATAAAACCCTCTTAGGCCTCACTCCCCCCTATCTGAGATATCTACTGCAGCCCTCATCCTCCACATACAACACACGTTCTGCCAGTGACATTCTGTTAAAGATCCCCAAAGCACACACATCCCTGGGTCGCTCGTCTTTTCAGTTCGCTGCAGCTAGCGACTGGAACGAGCTGCAACAAACACTCAAACTGCACAGTTTTATCTCTATCTCTTCATTCAAAGACTCAATCATGAACACTCTTACTGACAGTTGTGGCTGCTTTGTGTGATGTATTGTTGTCTCTACCTTCTTGACCTTTGTGCTGTTGACTGTGCCCAATAATGTTTGTACCATGTTTTGTGCTGCTACCATGTTGTGTTGCTACCATGTTGTTGTTATGTTGTGTTGCTATCATGCTGTGTTGTCATGTGTTGCTGCCTTGCTATGTTGTTGTCTTAGGTCTCTCTTTATATAGTGTTGTGTTGTCTCTCTTGTTGTGATGTGTGTTTTGTCCTATATTTATATTGTATTTTTTATTTATTTTTTAATCTCCCCGCAGGAAGCCGTTTGCCTTTTGGTAGGCCATCATTGTAAATAAGAATTTGTCCTTAACTGACTTGTCTACTTAAATAAAGGTTAAATAAAAAAATTAAAATAGCAAGTTTCATCTGAATCTGGTGGTTCTGGAGGAGATGTTATTTAAACAGGGCTGGATTACCAAACGAGTATGCAGGGCACCAAATGTGGTAGTCCGGCCCCGCATTTAAGTGATATTTCACCAAATTTAAAATGGCGTAAATCCATCATGGCGGACTTTGTGAGAAGAGAGAGACCTATGCACCACATATCAGGATTCTAGGTCACACTGGGTGAGGGGTGTGAGCTTTCAAAGTTATCATTTTCAATTGCGTGTTATAGCGCCACAATGTGGAATTGGTATACTGTAATAATGATAATGACTAAGAAATACATAGTTTCACCAGCTTTGTTGCTTGAATCCCTAATTACTTTTCACAATGCAAATAGTTAATATTAATAATAATATGCCTTTAATTTGTTACATTCACTGCTAAATTGTCAAAATTTGACTGCCAATATAATTTATGTTTAAAAAAAATCCATCATTCAGCTACTGGTGGTCCTCAAGAGCTTTTGACGGTGATTTGGTGGTCCCCGGAACGAAAAGGTTGGGAACTGCTGGTTTAGACGCTATGGGCCAGTTTCCCTGACACATATTAAGCCCAGTCCTGGACTAACAATGAGGAGCATTTTTTATTGAGATTCTTAATTGAGAATGTTTTTTAGTCCTAGACTAGGTGTAATCTTTGTCAGGGAAGCTGGTCCTATATGAACATGTTAACTTAACTTTAATGCAGGATATGTGTAAATTATAGCTACCCAGATATTTCAGCCTTTTTAATCTCACAATTTGTTATATTCTCTATTCTAGATGCCAGTTATACCCATATGTACAATTAGACGACCTAAGCGTTAAGATTATTCATATTTGAGACAATTCAAGTCATAATCTTCAAAGTTGTCACTAAAGAATAGTTCTTACACTGATACGAATAACATACTGTACATTGTAAAGTGCATAATTACACTGTAATGCAAGAAAAAGGAGGACGTTTAACTCTTGTCATTACAGAATTATTTTGCACCTACTGTCAGAAACAGCTGGTTAGCGGTGATCTAGTATAGCCTTAACCTACAGACTACAGGGCAGAGACAGCTGGTTAGTGGTGATCTAGTATAGCCTTAACCTACAGACTACAGGGCAGAGACAGCTGGTTAGTGGTGATCTAGTATAGCCTTAACCTACAGACTACAGGGCAGAGACAGCTGGTTAGTGGTGATCTAGTATAACCTTAACCTACAGACTACAGGCAGAGACAGCTGGTTAGTGGTGATCTAGTATAACCTTAACCTACAGACTACAGGCAGAGACAGCTGGTTAGTGGTGATCTAGTATAGCCTTAACCTACAGACTACAGGGCAGAGACAGCTGGTTAGTGGTGATCTAGTATAGCCTTAACCTACAGACTACAGGGCAGAGACAGCTGGTTAGTGGTGATCTAGTATAGCCTTAACCTACAGACTACAGGCAGAGACAGCTGGTTAGTGGTGATCTAGTATAGCCTTAACCTACAGACTACAGGGCAGAGACAGCTGGTTAGTGGTGATCTAGTATAACCTTAACCTACAGACTACAGGCAGAGACAGCTGGTTAGTGGTGATCTAGTATAACCTTAACCTACAGACTACAGGCAGAGACAGCTGGTTAGTGGTGATCTAGTATAGCCTTAACCTACAGACTACAGGGCAGAGACAGCTGGTTAGTGGTGATCTAGTATAGCCTTAACCTACAGACTACAGGCAGAGACAGCTGGTTAGTGGTGATCTAGTATAGCCTTAACCTATAGACTACAGGCAGAGACAGCTGGTTAGTGGTGATGTAGTATAACCTTAACCTACAGACTACAGGGCAGAGACAGCTGGTTAGTGGTGATCTAGTATAGCCTTAACCTACAGACTACAGGGCAGAGACAGCTGGTTAGTGGTGATCTAGTATAGCCTTAACCTACAGACTACAGGGCAGAGACAGCTGGTTAGTGGTGATCTAGTATAGCCTTAACCTACAGACTACAGGCAGAGACAGCTGGTTAGTGGTGATCTAGTATAGCCTTAACCTACAGACTACAGGGCAGAGACAGCTGGTTAGTGGTGATCTAGTATAGCCTTAACCTACAGACTACAGGGCAGAGACAGCTGGTTAGTGGTGATCTAGTATAGCCTTAACCTACAGACTACAGGGCAGAGACAGCTGGTTAGTGGTGATCTAGTATAGCCTTAACCTACAGACTACAGGCAGAGACAGCTGGTTAGTGGTGATCTAGTATAGCCTTAACCTACAGACTACAGGCAGAGACAGCTGGTTAGTGGTGATCTAGTATAGCCTTAACCTACAGACTACAGGGCAGAGACAGCTGGTTAGTGGTGATCTAGTATAGCCTTAACCTACAGACTACAGGGCAGAGACAGCTGGTTAGTGGTGATCTAGTATAACCTTAACCTACAGACTACAGGGCAGAGACAGCTGGTTAGTGGTGATCTAGTATAGCCTTAACCTACAGACCACAGGGCAGAGACAGATGGTTAACGGTGAGTATAGCATAGCCTTAACCTACAGACTACAGGGCAGAGACAGCTGGTTAGTGGTGAGTATAGTATAGCCCTAACCCTAAAGACTACAGGCAGAAACAGCTGGTTAGTGGTGAGTATAGTATAGCCTTAACCCTAAAGACTACAGGCAGAAACAGCTGGTTAGTGGTGAGTATAGTATAGCCTTAACCCTAAAGACTACAGGCAGAAACAGCTGGTTAGTGGTGAGTATAGTATAGCCTTAACCCTAAAGACTACAGGCAGAAACAGCTGGTTAGTGGTGAGTATAGTATAGCCCTAACCCTAAAGACTACAGGCAGAAACAGCTGGTTAGTGGTGAGTATAGTATAGCCCTAACCCTAAAGACTACAGGCAGAAACAGCTGGTTAGTGGTGAGTATAGTATAGCCCTAACCCTAAAGACTACAGGCAGAAACAGCTGGTTAGTGGTGAGTATAGTATAGCCCTAACCCTAAAGACTACAGGCAGAAACAGCTGGTTAGTGGTGAGTATAGTATAGCCTTAACCCTAAAGACTACAGGCAGAAACAGCTGGTTAACGGTGAGTATAGTATAGCCCTAACCCTAAAGACTACAGACAGAAACAGCTGGTTAGTGGTGAGTATAGTATAGCCTTAACCCTAAAGACTACAGGCAGAAACAGCTGGTTAGTGGTGAGTATAGTATAGCCCTAACCCTAAAGACTACAGGCAGAAACAGCTGGTTAGTGGTGAGTATAGTATAGCCCTAACCCTAAAGACTACAGGCAGAAACAGCTGGTTAGTGGTGAGTATAGTATAGCCCTAACCCTAAAGACTACAGGCAGAAACAGCTGGTTAGTGGTGAGTATAGTATAGCCTTAACCCTAAAGACTACAGGCAGAAACAGCTGGTTAGTGGTGAGTATAGTATAGCCCTAACCCTAAAGACTACAGGCAGAAACAGCTGGTTAGTGGTGAGTATAGTATAGCCCTAACCCTAAAGACTACAGGCAGAAACAGCTGGTTAGTGGTGAGTATAGTATAGCCCTAACCCTAAAGACTACAGGCAGAAACAGCTGGTTAGTGGTGAGTATAGTATAGCCTTAACCCTAAAGACTACAGGCAGAAACAGCTGGTTAGTGGTGAGTATAGTATAGCCCTAACCCTAAAGACTACAGGCAGAAACAGCTGGTTAGTGGTGAGTATAGTATAGCCCTAACCCTAAAGACTACAGGCAGAAACAGCTGGTTAGTGGTGAGTATAGTATAGCCTTAACCCTAAAGACTACAGGCAGAAACAGCTGGTTAGTGGTGAGTATAGTATAGCCCTAACCCTAAAGACTACAGGCAGAAACAGCTGCTTAGTGGTGAGTATAGTATAGCCCTAACCCTAAAGACTACAGGCAGAAACAGCTGGTTAGTGGTGAGTATAGTATAGCCCTAACCCTAAAGACTACAGGCAGAAACAGCTGGTTAGTGGTGAGTATAGTATAGCCTTAACCCTAAAGACTACAGGCAGAAACAGCTGGTTAGTGGTGAGTATAGTATAGCCCTAACCCTAAAGACTACAGGCAGAAACAGCTGGTTAGTGGTGAGTATAGTATAGCCCTAACCCTAAAGACTACAGGCAGAAACAGCTGGTTAGTGGTGAGTATAGTATAGCCTTAACCCTAAAGACTACAGGCAGAAACAGCTGGTTAGTGGTGAGTATAGTATAGCCCTAACCCTAAAGACTACAGGCAGAAACAGCTGGTTAGTGGTGAGTATAGTATAGCCCTAACCCTAAAGACTACAGGCAGAAACAGCTGGTTAGTGGTGAGTATAGTATAGCCTTAACCCTAAAGACTACAGGCAGAAACAGCTGGTTAGTGGTGAGTATAGTATAGCCCTAACCCTAAAGACTACAGGCAGAAACAGCTGGTTAGTGGTGAGTATAGTATAGCCCTAACCCTAAAGACTACAGGCAGAAACAGCTGGTTAGTGGTGAGTATAGTATAGCCTTAACCCTAAAGACTACAGGCAGAAACAGCTGGTTAGTGGTGAGTATAGTATAGCCCTAACCCTAAAGACTACAGGCAGAAACAGCTGGTTAGTGGTGAGTATAGTATAGCCCTAACCCTAAAGACTACAGGCAGAAACAGCTGGTTAGTGGTGAGTATAGTATAGCCCTAACCCTAAAGACTACAGGCAGAAACAGCTGGTTAGTGGTGAGTATAGTATAGCCTTAACCCTAAAGACTACAGGCAGAAACAGCTGGTTAGTGGTGAGTATAGTATAGCCCTAACCCTAAAGACTACAGGCAGAAACAGCTGGTTAGTGGTGAGTATAGTATAGCCCTAACCCTAAAGACTACAGGCAGAAACAGCTGGTTAGTGGTGAGTATAGTATAGCCTTAACCCTAAAGACTACAGGCAGAAACAGCTGGTTAGTGGTGAGTATAGTATAGCCCTAACCCTAAAGACTACAGGCAGAAACAGCTGGTTAGTGGTGAGTATAGTATAGCCCTAACCCTAAAGACTACAGGCAGAAACAGCTGGTTAGTGGTGAGTATAGTATAGCCCTAACCCTAAAGACTACAGGCAGAAACAACTGGTTAGTGGTGAGTATAGTATAGCCTTAACCCTAAAGACTACAGGCAGAAACAGCTGGTTAGTGGTGAGTATAGTATAGCCTTAACCCTAAAGACTACAGGCAGAGACAGCTGGTTAGTGGTGAGTATAGTATAGCCCTAACCCTAAAGACTATAGGCAGAAACAGCTGGTTAACGGTGAGTATAGTATAGCCCTAACCCTAAAGACTACAGGCAGAAACAGCTGGTTAGTGGTGAGTATAGTATAGCCCTAACCCTAAAGACTACAGGCAGAAACAGCTGGTTAGTGGTGAGTATAGTATAGCCTTAACCCTAAAGACTACAGGCAGAAACAGCTGGTTAGTGGTGAGTATAGTATAGCCCTAACCCTAAAGACTACAGGCAGAAACAGCTGGTTAGTGGTGAGTATAGTATAGCCTTAACCCTAAAGACTACAGGCAGAAACAGCTGGTTAGTGGTGAGTATAGTATAGCCCTAACCCTAAAGACTACAGGCAGAAACAGCTGGTTAGTGGTGAGTATAGCATAGCCTTAACCTACAGACTACAGGGCAGAGACAGATGGTTAACGGTGAGTATAGTATAGCCCTAACCCTAAAGACTACAGGCAGAAACAGCTGGTTAGTGGTGAGTATAGTATAGCCCTAACCCTAAAGACTACAGGCAGAAACAGCTGGTTAGTGGTGAGTATAGTATAGCCTTAACCCTAAAGACTACAGCCAGAAACAGCTGGTTAGTGGTGAGTATAGTATAGCCCTAACCCTAAAGACTACAGGCAGAAACAGCTGGTTAGTGGTGAGTATAGTATAGCCCTAACCCTAAAGACTACAGGCAGAAACAGCTGGTTAGTGGTGAGTATAGTATAGCCTTAACCCTAAAGACTACAGGCAGAAACAGCTGGTTAACGGTGAGTATAGTATAGCCTTAACCCTAAAGACTACAGGCAGAAACAGCTGGTTAGTGGTGAGTATAGTATAGCCTTAACCCTAAAGACTACAGGCAGAAACAGCTGGTTAGTGGTGAGTATAGTATAGCCCTAACCCTAAAGACTACAGGCAGAAACAGCTGGTTAGTGGTGAGTATAGTATAGCCCTAACCCTAAAGACTACAGGCAGAAACAGCTGGTTAGTGGTGAGTATAGTATAGCCTAAACCTAAAGACTACAGGCAGAAACAGCTGGTTAGTGGTGAGTATAGTATAGCCTAACCCTAAAGACTACAGGCAGAAACAGCTGGTTAGTGGTGAGTATAGTATAGCCCTAACCCTAAAGACTACAGGCAGAAACAGCTGGTTAGTGGTGAGTATAGTATAGCCCTAACCCTAAAGACTACAGGCAGAAACAGCTGGTTAGTGGTGAGTATAGTATAGCCCTAACCCTAAAGACTACAGGCAGAAACAGCTGGTTAGTGGTGAGTATAGTATAGCCTTAACCCTAAAGACTACAGGCAGAAACAGCTGGTTAGTGGTGAGTATAGTATAGCCCTAACCCTAAAGACTACAGGCAGAAA